>NC_083724.1:110791481-111094511 GCF_028564815.1 Eubalaena glacialis
TTCAGGGTGCCATGCTCTGAAAATATTAGCTCCTTTTGCAAATCCCTGTGATTTTCATCCTTTTATCTTATCTGAAAGGAACAAATCTCAATTTCCCACTTTTTTTAAACATCCATAGTTGTCAAGGTGCCACACATTATGCACAGAAAGGCCCAGTTTTCACCTTCTGCTTTAACGTAGCACTTATTCTACTGTAGCTAGGGCAAATATAAATATAAGTGCACGTACTTGAGGACAGAAATTTGCTAGAAAGCTAAAAATGTTCCAGCATCCCCTACTATACTTTGGTTCCGAACTTTTCATGTGTGTGTGTGTCTCCTGTCAAAGAGGGAGGCAAGTATTACCCTTGTGCATGCACGCTTCAAGTAAGCATTCATGAGGGTAAATGGCAAAGCAGTCAATGAATGGAGACCCAGGTAGAAAGCAGAATTCCTGGGCAGGCTCCCTGAGTCCATCTCAAAATGAAAGTATTTCCCTCTTGCTAGTGTCAACATGTGTATATATATATATATATATATATATATATATATATACATTTTAAACTTTTTATTTTATATTGGAGTATAGCTGATTAACAATGTTGTGATAGTTTCAGGTGCACAGCAAAGTGACTCAGCTATACATATACATCAATGTGTACATTTGATATAGTCATCAGGAAACTATATATAGCAGACTGCAGTCATTGAACTTGAATTTGAATTATTACACTGTCACTCACCAACTATGGGGCCATAAGCAAATTTACATCTGTGAACATGAATTTCTTCATCTGTGAAAATAGGAATTATACCTGCTTGGGAGTGAGATAATGAATATGCACAGAAAAGATAAATGTTTGTGTGACTCTAGTCAGAAAGATCTATGTAAACTTAGCAGAATACATTAGTATCCAAGTGGAAGAACATTTCCTCAATTCCTCACTGCTCTAGCCTCCTGCAGTGGAAAACCCAACTTTAAAATCCTCACCAATTAAGACACAATTAATTGACTTTTTATGAGTAAGTAATTGCAGAATATCAAGTGCTTTGTGTTTGTAATTTCCATGTCAAGAAAAGTACTTATAAGTGAAGATTTATGTGCATTTCTAAGCAGGATCTTAATGAGAAAGTGAATATTACAACGTCCATTCAACCCTTTGTTCCCAGTGAATATTAGAAATGTCCATTTAGCCCCATAGCATGTGATTATCTTCTTGATATCTAGTTTATAAATATAGGGAGTTCCGTGCCCTCAATTTTAAGTCCCCTTAATAAATACATACATTGCTTTCATTGATTTATTTATCCATATCCCTTACAATCTTCTTTTCTCAAGAAAGGCAGAATAGTAAAAGATAGGGAGGCACATTTGTGTCATATTTATCATGGCTCCTCTTTCTTGTGCCCACAGCAGACATCACGAATCAATAACAGAACTCATGGTCTCAGAATCATTCACAACACAGGGTTTCAAGTAATCACTACCAATCTGTAATGTTTGACTAATAAAATGAAATCCATATGCCATCCAGTCTATAGGGAAAGGAAGAATGCACAGGAAGTTAACAGGATTGCTTTATTCTCAACTCTCTTAGTGGTCTTAGATATATCACACAACTTGTCTAAGACTTACTTTTCACATTTGTGAAACAAGAGAATTGTGGTGGTTTTGTGATGTGTCAACACGGCTGGGCTGAATTACATACCCATAATTTCCTTTCCTGTGTGTTTCCAGCTAGCACTGGCCAGAAGAGAGATCCTTACAGGAGACTTGGAGGACAGAAGTGAAGCAGCAGCCATTCTGTAGACCACACACACTGTCACTCATCTGCTGATTCACCTTGCTTGTGTGAGGCAGCGGATGGGCCTGTGATAGCTTCACCTTGCCAAGGATCCTCTTTCTATTTCTCCAAGTCCTGGGCCAGGTATGTTTGTGTCCCTGGCTCCTGCAGGATATCCTCATCACCAAGTACAGAGGTGACAAGTCTGATGCAGGTTTCACACCATCCTTTAGCTTGTGCTTGTGGGTTCCCACTTGATCTTACTCTTTCTCATCCCTCACCCATCTTCCTTTCCCAACTTCTGTCCTCTGAACTTTAGACTCCAGAACTGGACACAAAAACCACAACCGTACTGAGACCCACAGCTGCATAGGATCAAGTCACTGTAACAAATCCATGTATAACCTAGGGATTCTGCTTCTGTGATTGAACCCTGACTGATGCAGGAATTAAAATCACATGTCAGATAATTTCTAAAATTTCTTCTAGTTCCTTCTTCTTACATAGGGGAAGCTCAAACAGCAGAATGGTTAGGAGCCCACACTTTGTGGTCTAGGCTAACTCACGTTCAAATCTTAGTTCTGACACTAGCTGCTCATGTGTCTTTAGACACTTTTTAACCTCTCTGAGTATCAGATTTCTTGCCTGTAATAGAGCGGTATTAATGTTTATCCCTATCATAAGACCATTATGAGGATTAAAGAAAATTATAGAATGCTTAGTATAGCGCCTGACACGCAACAAATAGTAGCTTTAAAAAAATGTAACTATAGATCTTTAGTCTGATTACGTTTGGATTGACAGGATACTAAAATAAAAACTCTAAAAATCTTCTTTGATTAACTCAGCTGTGAATAAGCCACGTATGAGAAGGAAAAAAATAAAAATATCAATGTTATCGACAAAAAAGTATATTGCTTATACGTCTATTCTTTTTTCTTTTTCCTTAAGCTATAATTTGCTATAATTTGATATTTGATTTATAGTTCTTTATTTTAAATCAGTGGCTTTACATTTTGAAACAAAATACTTATCTGTCGATTAATTCTTTTTTATGCTGTCCTAAGTCTGTGTATGTCAATGTCGTACAGTGGAAAGTACACCCAGACAACTCCAAAGTCCTGGATTCAAGCTTGACTTCCCTGCTTCTGACAAGGAACAATTAACATAGCATTAATAGAAATTGCTTCCTTTTCCATGAAATGAGGGTAATACCTCATAGGAAAACTTGACTTTAAAGGGTTGTCATGAAGGTTAAAGGTGAAAGAATGTTGGTAACTTCAGAGTGCTATATAAATGTATGATAGTGTCATCATTATTAGACGTATTCTTATTAAATGCCAATCTGAATTGTTCTCTTGCCTCTGTTTAGCCAAATAGTAGTACTATTTAATTTCCACTTTAGGAAGATGACTCGGGAAGCATGAAGTCCAAAGGGAATCAAGGTTTGCTCTTACTCCGCAAATGAGAATAATGCAACACATTGTGTTTATTCATTATTTAACCATTTGGAAATGTGGGAGGAAAAAAAACAGAACTCCCAACTTTCTCCATTACACTTTTTTTTGCATGGTAGGTGTTTATTTTGAATAAATGAATAATTAAATGCTAGCTCTAAAAAATAAAGTTAGCACACATTTATTCAGTGCTTAGAATGGTCAGGATACTTGGCCAGGTGTGATAAGCGCACCAAAAATGAAATTGATAGAATCTCTGTCTTTAAAGAGAAAGAGACTTAATAGGGAGAATATATCATGTCACATGTACAAATTAAATATAATTCACAATAGAAGATGAGTGTCAGCATCTGGAGGAAACCCCAGCTTAGATAATCAGATAATTTCTTTCTCATCCAGGGCATTTTTGTAGGACCTTATACTTTTTACTACCAATTTTACTGAAATTGAACTAGCATGATCCAAGTGAACTCCAAGTTAGGCAATTAGGCCCAGGCTTGGTATCTTGATCAAAAATAATAAAAATAGAGAAATAAAGAAAAGATGGCTCCATTGCATGTATTTGTTAGTGAGCCTGTTGAGAACGCTGAGAGGAGATGATATATTTATTTATTTATTTATTTATTTATTTTAATTTATTTTTATTTATTTATTTATTTATTTATATTTTTGGCTGTGTTGGGTCTTCGTTTCTGTGCGAGGGCTTTCTCCAGTTGCGGCATGCGGGGCCCCCTCTTCATCGCGGTGCGCGGGCCTCTCACTATCGCGGCCTCTCTTGTTGCGGAGCACAGGCTCCAGACGCGCAGGCTCGGTAATTGTGGCTCACAGGCCCAGTTGCTCCGCGGCATGTGGGATCTTCCCAGACCAGGGCGCGAACCCGTGTCCCCTGCATTGGCAGGCAGACTCTCAACCACTGCGCCACCAGGGAAGCCCGAGATGATATATTTAAACAAATCTATTTCTTGATCTTATTTGTGTAGAGAAGAATGCCATTTTTGATGAAATGTGATTTATTTAGACAATGACGCTCAGTAATGCAAGGAAAGGAAATTTTCTTCGCATGGTCAGGAATATTTTGGAGAAGTCTAAACTTGGTCATGGGAAATAAGTTTTGGTGGAAAAAATTGCTCAGATAATTCCTCGTATTCATAGTTAAAACATGGGTAAATAGGATTTCCAACTATTAGATCAATATCTACTTCGTCTCTACTAAACCCAGATGCTATACGGGTCTTGATTTGCTGTCTGCACACATAAGGAGTTATTCATTCCAGGTTTCTCTAGCACACTCTTCACAATCCCTGGAATACTTTCTTATAAATTAAGATTCACTTGATTTCTTCTAATTACCTATCTTGATTCACCGTTTCTGCTATTTAAGATCATTATTAATTTTAGTTTATTGACTTTTTTGCAATATCTTATTTCCAATAGGTCATCAATTCACATAGATTTTTAAATTTTGTTTTCAAATTTGTGAATGCAACACACATTCAAAAAGAAAGTAAAGAATAAATGTCCAGTACAATGAATAGTAAAATAAATATCTACACAACTATCGCACAAGTTAAAAAAAAAAAAAAAAAGGAATACTGACAAAATCCCGGAAGTGCTTCTTATGTGATTCTCCTGGGTTTTCCATGTAGAAAATAAAATTGTCTTTTTATAACAAAAATTTTGTTTCTTCATTTCTAATGATCTTATCATTCTTGTTTTGTTGAGCTGCATAGAATCTAGAGTATTATAATTACTATTTCTTATGTGGGACCGTATTTAAATGACATAAAACCCAAATAGAAATTTTGAGATACTAGATTTTCCCAAACAGGAACTGACAAGTGGCATCTCTCTCATGGTGACTATAGAATCCCTTTTAGTATCTTGGATAATTAATGACCTTTTTTCTAATTTCCTGTCATATTGGTACTTTTTATTTATTAATTATATAATTTTTTCATGGTTTTGTTTAATAAATGTGAATTAGCAATTCATAAATGGACTCACTCACCAAAATGTTTATGATATAGCTGGAGAGCTAAAACATATACACATAAAACTTAAAATTTTTTACTGAATATTTAACAATGATGTAGTAATTTAAAAATGATGTAGGCAATAAATGCTTTAAAATTTCTCGTGAGATGATATGTATAGAGAGAGCTGATTTACAGCTGGACTGGAAATGCTGGATCTTTATCTCTGGGGACCCCTGGATGTCTGGTTTTACTTTTAGCCAAGATAATGGCAGTGGTATTTATGATGCGCTGAAACTCCCCTAGTGACCTCTAGGTCAATTTCTTTACTGAAGGTCTATAACTGGCCTAACCGGTTTGATAACCTGACTTGATTACTTAAAGAGCCACTGAGAGCTTTTGGGAGGATTTCTCCCTAAGATTCCTGGCACAGATTTTCTGGTTCAAGCAAGAGGCTCAGTCCATTGCCTGGTGTACAGAGTTGGGGAGTTTGGGCCAAGTGACATCTCTTGGACCTCTGATGCTCCCCTGCATTCTCTTTTTCCTACTGTCCTGTACCTTTTACCTTGAAATAAAAGTCTCACGTGAGTGCATTCTGTAGAGTCCAGTGGTGGCATACCCAAACTGGAGAACACCTTAAACTTAGTTGAACACCAGACAGCCACCCAGATGGGACATCTGAAATGACACTCCCCAATGCTGTAATTTAGATAAGAAAGGCTAAGGCGTTGTCTAGGAAAAGGAAAAATGAGGTAAGTGGTTAGGAATGAAAACATTGTTTCCATGTGGTTTCTCCCTGTCCACACCTAGGCTGAGGTCCCAGAAATATTCCTTCTACTCATGAGCAGAAAAGCATTTGTAGACCCAGGGCCTAGGGAGGTAGCTAAATGGATAACACAAGGGATTCAAACAGAGGGGAAGTCAGTCAAGAAGATGTGTCTTTCTAGTGAATATAACAAAAAAGATTGGGATTGACATATACACACTACTATATATAAAATAGGTAACTAATAAGAACCTACTGTATAGCACAGGGAACTCTACTCAATACTCTGTAATGACCTATATGGTGGACATATGTATACGTATAACTGATTCACTTTGCTGTACAGCAGAAACTCATACAACATTGTAAATCAACTATACTCCAACAAAAATTAATTTTAAAGAAAAAGAAGCAGACTCACAGATACAGAGAACAAGCTAGTGATTACCAGTGCGGGAGAGGGGCAATATAGGGGAGGGAGGGTGGGAGGTACAAACTATTGGGTATAAGATAGGCTCAAGGATCTATTTATTGCACAACACAGGGAATATAGCCAATATTTTGTAATAACTGTAAATGGAAAGTAACCTTTGAAAATTGCATAAAAATAATTTTCTTTTGTAAAAAAGTAAGAGGTGGCTTTTTGCTCCTGTCTGTTCTAATTAAAATGACTGAAAGCAGGGTGAAGCTACCAGAGTCACTGTGTTAGGGCCTGTGACTGTCTGTCTGTAAGGGGGAGGAATGGAGTGTCCAGGAAGAATTTGCTTTGACTGGAATTTGGTAAAGAGTTGTTACCTTTTCCGTACATTTTGCAGCTCTTTTTGGAATTGCTTTTGAAATGGAAATTGGATTTGGAAGGTTAGAGGTGACAGCCTGTGCAATCTTATCCAGGATCCTACACTGGTTTGCAGCCTTCCTAGAAATGGGTGTAGAGGGACACACTCTCACTCTGTTAAATTGCATAAAGGCAGGAGTATGTGGTGTGTGCCCTGAAAAGGGATATTGCCTACTTCCTCTCTTACATATTAAATGGAATACCCTGAGGCTGCTGAAATGCTGGAAATGCTAGTAGCTTTAGATGGGTTGCATGATGATGCATAACCCAACACTAAGACTCTGATTCAAGTGATGACTGATGCTGAGATAAAAGGGAGCTACAATTTCGTGGAATCCTCAGTACCTACATCGTTGGGGGGATAAGAGCATGTGAGGGAAGCTGCCCCAGATCTCCTTGCTCAGCTCCCCTGAATGGGATTTAATGATAGGAAAAAAAAATTAAGAAGACTGAGAAGAAATGGAACAATAAGAATATGAGAGATGGGGGGGGAAAAAAACCTTGGACAACTGAACCAGACAGAAATGTCTTATAGTTGATTAAAAATGGCATGAAAAAGGAAGAGATCAATGAAGTAGTCAGTAAATGTTAATGAATCACTATAAAAGATTACAAAAGCTCCAACACCAACTCCTCAGATTATAAAATGACAGTCACTCAATTTATCCTAGCTTTGATGGATTAAAAATCTGAGTATTACACATAAGCAAAGTTTAAAATCTCTTCAGAGCCTAGGCCAATGGAAAAAGTGCAGAGCAAAGAGCGGATTATGACTTTGAGTGATGGGAGAACCCAAGTCCCAGAAAAACTCCAGCCAGGGACCCAAGGCCATTTACACTGGTCTGGTACCAGCAGCCTATGGGTGGTGAAAAAACTATTGGGATTGCTGGACATTGGTACCTAAACCTGCTCATGAAGGGTTTAAGGGCAATATAACTACATTTGGAGAATATGGTGATGTAAGTGTAGAAGGCTTGCAAGTGAAAGTATGGTTCAAAGTGGGGATTTATGAATACAAATTGTACATGGTTATTGCCTCACTCTTACAAAGAATGTATCATTGCAATGGATATGATGTCTGAATGGGGACCCTTCCCTTGTCCGAATCATTGAGAAAGGGATGTTGTGCAAGTCTGCTCTGGTTAATTTAAAACAATATAGGATGCCCTGGAGAGCAATTTTGGCTTTAAGTATGGATCTGTGATATGCAGTGATATCAGTGACCACAAATCCCTTGTTTCATAGTTCAGTAAAGTCTCTAAGAAAAGCTGAGAGCTTGGAGGTTAACTTTACATAGTAAGAGAACTGAATAAGGAAATCGGTGATGATGGTGGAAGTTTCTACTACCTGCAGTTCTGCTGACTGGAGCTTCTGGCAAAAGTCTGTTACTGCCATCCAGCGGCAACAGCCAGGATTATTGGATGAGGACTAATGGACTGGTAAAGTAATTTGGAAAAGGGGGGCTTAGATGACTAGAAAATTAAAGGAACATTGAACTGGGGTCCTCTGTTATGGAAAACCTTATGGATCTGAAGAAGGAAATTAAAGTGGGACATATTTTTGCACATCAAAAAGCCCCCTTCCCATTTCTAAGGTGATGAGCCAAAAAGTAAATGCCCCACTTGCACTTTGAAGGTAGACTTTTGGATACAGGAGATCAGTGGCTGGAGAGACATTCAAGCAATGCAACAATGGGCAGGAAAAAGATGTATTCAACTATCCCACTCAGAAACCTGAAAGGTGATTAAAAATTGTTATTTTTGTTGACAAGAACATGAGAGACTAAAGATAGCCATGGGCTTCATACCAAGGTGATCTGGGTCCACCCATAGCTGGCAGGTAAATTTATGATTCTGTGGTGGATTCCGATGGGTCTTCACTGGGATAGATATTCATTCTGGGTTTGGATTTGCATATCTGGTAGCTGAAGTAAATTCCCCTAACACAGTAGAAGCTAGAACAGAAAATACAGTTTCAATTTGGACTTCTTACTTATTTATCACCTAATCAAAGAACCAATTTTATCACAGGTACACTGCAATGTGAACTAAAAAGCATCATATACAAGGAAGTTTACCCCTACAAAGTCATGGGTTGACTACAAATTGGAATAAGCAGATGAAACACTTGCTTACTAAATTGGGAATGATCATAGACCGAAGGGATGGCTTCCAAGATTGGATAAATGTGTGTTCAAATTTAATATGCATAGAAGTAAAGGGGGGGGGTTGTCATTAGATAGATTGTTGAGAAACTGTAGAGAAGATGGAGAGGAGGGGGTGGGGCATAGAAGCTTACATAAACTTTTTCTCTGCTTGTAAATTTTTTTCTTTATCTTTACCTGATACTGTAGTGCCAGGACTTGGGTTTCATGTAAGAGTTTCAGATAAAGAATCAATTGCTTAACATGACACCATGATGGTAGCCCTAGATATCACTGTACAATTTCCTAAGGGAATGATGGGTTGTTTTTTTTCCCCACCTGCCTAAGCTGGATCTCTGTCTGCTTTCCTACCCAGTGAATGGGATAGTCATAAGCTTGTACTTATCCAACCCTACTCCATTTGACTGAAAGGGACAAAGGGGAAGACATTGACAAGACTCCCTCTTGCCGCTTGTATGGGTCAGTCCTCTGATGAACCTTACGGTTGTACTGAGAGGATGGCAGGAGGATGTGGGTGAAAATCAATAACAAATTAAAAAGAAGAAATGTTTTCTGATCTCAGGGGGCTTTCAAATTACAATGATGGGGCAGACATAGAACAGACATTCCCTTTCCAAAACTGAGAAATGGCAAGGAAGCGGGGGAGTCATGGGTCCTCAACAAGTCTGAAAACTAGCAGAGCAAATTCCATTAGATTTTAAGGCTAGAGACTAACCCTCTTTGGTTGAATGCTTTGTCTTCTGGGCCCCTCGGTGGCAGCCCTGGGTGATGATCTGCTTCCTCTGCTCCTGGGAAGCAACCCCGCCCCTTGGAACGCATGATGTGGCCCTACATTTTGGAACTGAGAAGGTTCCCTTGGCCTTTAGCCTCAAAGTCCTAATGTCAATGACAGATCCACTGGCCTCTGAACTTCCCTTGAGGTCATTCTTCCCTTTTCGCAAAGAATAACTGATATTCACAGCCAGATAGTTCTATTTGCCTGTTTCCTGCCTGTGGAATCCCAGATGTCTGACAGCCTTCCTTTATTTCATCTCATCTCTATCTCCTTCAGTCCAAGCTGCATGCGTTTCTGCTGAAATGGTGGATTGGACTCACAAATCACATGCCTAGTCTCTTTAGCAAACGGTTGTCCAGCTACACCCCTGGTGTTCTCTCCAGAACATGCTTCCTGATTTTCTGCAACGTGGATTGGCTGACAATTTCCACATCTTCACATTCTGGTTAAAAATTCCTTCTTTGGTTTATTACTTTCCCCACTTACAATTTCTTCTTGCAGCCCAACAGAACACAATTCAGATAAGTTCTCTTCCTCTTTATGATAAGGATGACCTTTCCTCCAGTTACCCATAGCATACTCTTCATTTCTGTCTGAGATACCCCCAGAAGCACTTTTAACATTCATATTTCTACAATAGTCTCTTCAAGGTAACCTAGACTTTTTCTATCAAACTCCTCAAACCCTTCTAGCCTCTACCGATTACCAAATTCCAAAGTCACTTCCACATTTTAAGGTATTTGTTACAGCAGCACTCCACTTACTGTTACTAACGTCTGTATTAGTTTCTGGTGCTGCTATAACAAAGTACTACAAACTGGGTGGATTAAACAACATAAATTTATCTCACAGTTTTGGGGGTTAGAAGTTCAAAAATCAAAATGTTGGCAATGTTGATTCTTTCTGAGAGCTGTTCACTCCATCCCTATATCCCCCAAATCTTAATTATTTCATCATTAACTCCAAGTCTAAAACCTTATCATCTAAATCAATCAAATCAATTAATGAATGAGACTTGGCATATGATTCTGGTCTGTGCTTCCCTCCTAGCTTCTGGTCATTTCAGGCATTCCTCAGCGAGTAGATGGCATTCTCTCTACATCTTTACTTTGTCTTCCTTTTATGCATGTCTATCTCTGTGTCCAATTTTCCCCTTTCTAAGAATACCCATAATATTGGTTTACACCATAATGACCTCATTTTAGCTTCATTACCTCTGTAAGGACCCTATTTTCAAATAAAGCCACTTTCTGTAGTACTAGCAGTTGGGACTTCAAGATATCTTTTTTGGAGGAAACAATTCAACCCATAAAATTATCTATATTATTTGCCTTCTCCTTGAATAACTTATTTTAATATTTCTTGAGGGTCTTATCTAATTGCAATGAATTACCTCAGCTCTTGTTTGTCTGAGAAAGTCTTTATTTTTCCTTCACTCTTGAAGGATAATAATTCTAGGTGATTGGTTTTTTCCTTCAACACATAATATATTTCACCCCATTCTTTTCTCGCTTGCATGGTTTGTGACAAGAAGTAAGCTGTAATTCTTATTCTCCTACCTCCCAGCTGTCTTTGATTTTCTGCAGTTTGAATATATTAACCTAAGTATGGTTTTATTTGTTTTTGGTATTTAACTTGTTTTGTGATTTCTGACCTTCTCGAATCTATGTCTGTCATTAATTTTGGAACGTTCAGGACCATTATTACTTTATATAGTTCTCATTTTATATTCTCATTTTCTTCTCCTGCTGGTATCCTTATTACACTAATATAACAACTTTCCATTAATTAAATAAATATGTACTGAACACATGTAACAAATACTATCTTAAGAACTAGAAATATACCTGTGTACAAAAGAGACAATAATATAGTAGATGAATTTTAAACTGTATAGAGATATGGTCAGAATATTTCTAAATGATTTCACCTTTAATTAGAAACTGTATACTGTTGAACACTTTAGGTATAACTTATTTTGATCACATTATTGAGATATAATTTATATAACTTGCAATTCACCACTTTAAAGTATAAAATTCAATGGCTTTTGGTACATTCACAGAGTAATTCATCTATTGTCACAATCTGTTTTAGAATATTTTCATTGCTCCCAAATGAGAGCCCACATACCTTAAACGTCACTCTTCAATCCTTCCATTCTACCCTCTAGGTGTAGACAACTAATAGTCTGATTTCTGTCTGTGTAGGTTTGCCTGTTCTTGACATTTCATATAAATTGAGTCACAATATGTGGTCCTTTGTGACTCTTTCATGTGGCATAATGTTTTCAAGGTTTGTCTATGTTTTAGCAAGTAATGATACTTCATTTATTTTTTTTCTTAATAATTTTCCCTTGTATGGATATACCACATTTAATTTATCCATTCATCATTTGATAGACATTAGATTGTTTCTACCAATTAGCTATTATGAATAATGCTGCTGTGATCATCCGTGTGCAAGTTTCTATAAGGGCACATGTTTTCATTTATCTTTCATTTCATTTCATCTCTCTTGCATGTACAACTGAGAGCAGAATTGCTGGGTCATATGATAACTATATATTAACCTTTTCTGGAATTCCCAGACTGTTTTCCAAAGCAGTTGCACCATATTACATTCACACCAGCAATGTAGGAGGGTTCCAATTTCTTCACATCCTTGACAACCCATTACTATGTTATATTGTTATTTTTATTATAGTCATCTTAGTGGGTATGAAGTGTTATCTCATTTGCTGTGCACTTCCCTGATGGTTAGTGATGGTGAGAATATTTTCATGTGGTTTTTTTGTCCATTTGTATATCTTCTTTGGAAAAATAACAGCTCAGATCCTTTGACTATCTTTTAGTTGGGTTATTTGTTGTTTTATCATTGAGCTGTAAAATGTTTAAAATGTATTTTAGATTTCATGAGTGCAGTTGAGCTGGGAGACAGAGCACAGCTGCCAGGTGTCAGAGTAGCCATGTAAAGTAACAAGGCAAAAATGAAGGAGTTAAGCCTTTAATCACTAACCAAGATGGTATAAACAAGAGGTTAAAATCAGAGAAAGTACAGACTCCCCTGTTCCATTTTTCCCCATGGAACAATGTACCATTCGAGGGTCACGTGGATCAGCCTGGTTCGGGGGTTGTCTCATGGTCAAGGAAGTCCCCAACAAAAGCCTCTGGCAGTTTTATGGACCATGGATTTGGGAGGAGAAAGAGGGGTAAAGCTTGTGAAAGTGCTGGGTACTGAGTTGGAGTAGTTTAAAGTGTCTTCAAGGTGTTCTCCTCCTCCCCTACATAAGGAGGTCTTAGCAGAGGTGTTTGGGAAGATCTGCCCAAGGCTAGGAATGCAGCTAGGAATGCAAAAAAACACCATGACCTTGACCAGCCAGAGAGGCTTGAGTCCTTGACTACAACTCTCTTCAGAAACTGCAATGCGTAGCTATACACCAAATTCGATGTGAGGAGGGAAAGCTTTCCCATATGAGGCCTGCCTGGTAAAGCCTTTGTAATTGCCTCTGCTCAGATATGAAAAATCACGCACAGATTTTTACTCAAGAGTTGAACTTCTAGTACTAGATACCAGTACAAGTATACTAATTACAATATGTTTTGGGAAACTCTTCTCCTATTACCTACATTGTCTTTTCACCTTCTTGATGGTTTGGGAAGTTTATATTGATCTATCTTTAAGCTCACTGATTTTTTTCCTTAACCGTGTTCAGTCTATGGATGAGCCCATCAAAGGCATTCTGCGTTTTTGTTACTGTGTTTTTGATTTCTAGCATTTCCTCTTGATTCTTTCTTAGAGTCTCCATCTCTCTGCTTACATTACTCATTTGTTTTCACATCCTGTCCACTTTTTCCATTAGTGCCTTTAGCGTATTAATCATAGTTACTTTACATTTCCAGTATAATTCCAACATCTCTGCCATAGCTGAGCTTAGTTCTGATACTTGCTTTGATCCTTCTGTCTTTTCTTGCCTTGTAGGCTGCCTTGTTATTTTTGTTGAAAGCCTGACATTACGTGTTGGAGAATAGGAAGTGAGCTAAATAGGCCTTTAGTATGAAGTTTGTGTTAATCTGGGTAGGAGTAGGTTGTGTTTAATGTTTACTGTAGCTGTAGGTGCCAGAGTCTCCCAGATGAATTTAGTGTCCTTGTTTTTGTTTCCCCTGTTGACTTTGTACTTTCCTAAATATTACTCCCCAGAGGGAATCTGTGTCTTGGAAAACTAGCAGCTGCAATCCACTGTTATTCTACTGGAGGCCTGTTGGTGTGGTGGTAATGTGGGGTGGGGGAGAAGAACCGTTTTGTAATCATATGATTAAATCGCCTTCTTTTAGTAGGTCTACGTCCCTGTGCTCTGACCTTCACAATTTTTTTTAGGAAACATTTTCAATTTTTATTCTCAGGATTATTAATCAAAATTGCAGAAGCTTATTTACAGAGCCACAGATCAATAACAAAACAGGAGGGAAATGAAACTTACAAGACATATCTTGAAAAATTCCAAAGGAATACACACTAGCTAAAAATCTACAGTTAAATTGTGGCTGCACAACTGGCTATAGTCAATCCTGTATTTAATCAATAAGTTCTTCTTTATTTCATAGGCTTTCTCTTTTCTAACTTGTCACGATTTGGCTTTACATTCGAGAATTTTTTTTTTTTTCTTCCAGTTTTAGCCTAGTGATAACCACCTTGCTCAGATGAATGTCCACGTGGACAATTGTACTGTTAGCCTTCTCGCACCCACTTGATGTAGATGATATATTTCTTTCTGTGCACCTGCACTGCGTTGCCAATTTGCTGACCTATGTAGTGTTCCTGGGCCACCTGGAGCTCGTCGTCCTTGCAAAGGCGGATAGACCAGACATTGTACTTCTGCCGCATCTCCTCTGAGAGCCAGGCAGACATGGGCCAGGGGGCACTGAAGTGGTGTTTGCTGCAGTCCTAGGTCACAAAGGGATTGAACTTCATGATGACTGTCTACTTCGCACCGGCTGGGCTCAGAAGTGTGTGCCTTCACACGTATGTGTTAGATCTCCTCACCTCCATTGGTGAATCATGAAATCTAGAGGGTGACGCAAGTGAGAGAAGTGCCCTTATTGCAGGTATGACAGGTTCTGATGAAGTTTTATTTTTCCCTGGAGAATAGCCCTTTGTTATGGAGAAGGCTTTAGGCATATTTCACAATTGTTACTCTTCCTCCTTTCCTGCCAGAGCCAGGAGGGGCTCTTTCTCAGAATTTCACCATGAGGACCTAGTGGGTTTCCTCGAGGTAAAGCCCAGGGAAGTGTGAGGCCCCATAAGGCTCCGGCCACCAGAAGTTTCTCTCCCATAGGTTGGTCCAATCCAGTCTCCAGCAGTTTATCAAAATTACCATTTAAGTGTTCCTACCAGTTTATGGTTCCAGTGGTTTCTGCTCTTCGGGTAAACAGATCTCAGCTGTGACTCTTTGGAGTCACCTGTCTAGATTTTGGGGTGGCAGTTTTCCCAACAACCTCAGTTCTCTGGTAGGTCCAAGAAGAGCTGTTGATTTTTAGTTCGTTTTACTTGGCTTAGTTTTTTTTCTGGTTATAAAGATGAAAGTGATGACTTCAAGCTCTTTACATGTCAGAGATGCTGGAAGACATATGTGGACGCTTAGAATATTAACTCTTTATTCTCTGATTTCCAGAGTGGATGCATCATCCTCTTTAAAAAAAAAAAAAAAATCCCTCTCAGTTCAGATTTTTTTTTTTTTTTTTTTTTGGTTGGAAATGACTGATTGTGGTATTTCATGTCACTGCAGGCAATAGGCAATGCACTTAAGAACTTGACTCTGAAGTCGAAAGATGAGAGTTTGAATTCTGACTCTACTTCTTTTCCAAGTACGTTACTTTGAGAAAAATATTTCACATTGTTGTTCCTTAGCTTTTTCATCTGTAAAATGAGGTTCATAATAGTAACTTTCTCTCAAAAAGAGGATTAATTGTGTTAATACATACAAACATCTTAGAACAGTGTCCAGCACAAATTAAGGACTTAATAAATATTGACTATTAATAAATTTCTCAGAAGTTTATTTGTTCCTCTATTGGTGTGAGAGTACGGGTGTGTTTTTAAGACAGTGTTTTCACTGTCCCTGTAGAGTTTAGAGAACAGGCTCAGACTGGCATCAGAACTGATAGAAATCAGCAAGCAATGTCAAGCCATGAGCGTAGGCTATAGCAAAGGGTTTTCTAATTGAGACACGCCTTTGATTCTGACAACGAAGGGCAAAAGTCCAAGAGCTTTGTTTTATTTTGTTGAAATCATTGTGTTTTTGAAGAATTATCTTCACGGATAGTTTATGGATTCTGGAAAACTCCCTACAAAAACAAGACTCTTTGATCTACAAGTGTTTTTTATCTCAAAAAAAACAAAAAACAAAAACAAAACAAAACCACCACCAACAAATAAACCCAATAAAAAATTTTAAAATAAAAAGTTTTGAGGAGGTTTGAAGGCCTGTCCTTCTCCCTAGAAAGCATCCCTCACTGTTATGATACACACAACTGCATTGCCATGACTGGGAATGTGACCCAGGTCCTTCAAGTGAAATGGAGATGTTCATGTAAAGGGGGATGACCATGTAGGAGGATGTTCTCTTCTGAGCTGACTGGTTCCACAGTGATTTTTTTATCCATGCCAAGACTGGCTAATAATGACATATTGAGGTAAAAAAGTTTGTCCTCAAGAATACCCAAACTATTTTGCTCTGTTCACCAGTTTCATCTTACCTTCAAGCCTATAAGCTTCCAGTATCATCAACAGCAAACATTAAATAGGTGTCTGTAAGCTGCATGCAAATGTGTTGTAAATTATGAGAACTATCACATGGGGTTCTTGCTCTCCAAGGTTTCACAGTCTAGTCTTTTTTGCTGCTCTTTGAAACTTTGACTTAGTTCTGCCTTCCTTGAATCTTACTCTGTATTTTCTCTTTAATTTTTCCACTAAATTACATACCCTTGGAGGGAAATATAAAACTCATTTAACCCCATTCATTTAACATTTTGTGGCAAAGATAATGCTATCATGCTGTGTGCCCAACGTTTCAGCTTACCTTACATCTAAGGAATTCACTTTATTCACTAATTTTCAGAATTGATGTAGGTTATCCACTCTGTGGATGTCATGGAGTTTTTGTCTATGGAATGTAGTCAGAATGATAGACGCTATCTTCAGGTCTGGCTCTCAAATGATCCTACAAGGTCTTTCTTGCTTTCTCTCTCCCTGTGGAGCCAAAAATGAAGGACTCCAAAATAACAAAGGCACAATATGGAAGGGGACTGGTCCCTAAATTACTTCGTGTCAGAGTGCTACCCCAAGGGCCATTTAAGAGTCACCTGATAAAGAAAATCTTCATCCAACTTTGAGATCAGAGAATATAATTTATTATGTATTAATAATTACTGATTTATTAATACACAATAAATGAGTTTTTTTTACAGGTGTTTGTTACAGCAGTTATCATTAAGTAGTACCCAGGTAGAGAACTGAATCTCAGAGAGTTGAAGTAGTTTGTTCTAAATGACATATGGTTTTGTGCAGGGCTGGAACTAAAAGTTTCTGATCTCTAATTTGATTTCATTTTCTCTTTATTCCTTTCACTGTCCAGTCTCAGCTAGTTATAAAAAAAGGGAAAAATACCAAAACATGAGAAATTAACATTGAGCTGTTTAATGTATAATAATTCCACTCAATTACTTCCTCTCTGCACTTAAAAAACACAACTACTGAATTTCAAGACACTCATTCTTTGGGTACTTGCCGTTGCTTCTCCTAACATAATTTCTAAAATTGTGAATTTCAAGAAGTCTAGCTAAAAGTTGGGGAGATGTATATGGATATTAGACAATTATTCAAAATTAAATCACAAGATAACTCTGTTTATGAAATAAGTCCATTTTCTGTCCCAGGAATCAAATTTCCCTTTGAATTGAAATGATAGTCACATGAGCTTGTTAATCTTTAATTCCATTTAATACTCCATCTATGCCAATGGGATGAGTTGGACAGTTAAATGGATCTGAGTAAAAGAAATAATCTAGGGCCAAAGTAAACAGTTGAAATGCGTTGCAACAGAGCAAATGCAAATCTTAGTGAGTTTCTCACCATCAGCTGAGAAAATAATAAAATATTCATATCCCACAGAAGCATTTTAAAAAAGGTTGAAGACAGGGCAAGGTTTGTTACTTGTTTCCTCTATGCTGCAAATCTGAGATCAGTTGCAGTAAAAGTTGAAGATTACTTGAAGAAGTCTGGCCTGTTTCACACGGGGTACATAAAGTGTTCCCAACGCAAAGCTCTTTAGTTCAATGGCTCTGAAAGTAAGTGGTTATGACTAAATTACAGAACGTGACAACTTCTGAGGACCATGCTGTCACCTCAAATGCTCCAGTGAGTAAATGAAGAATGCCAGCCAGCGATAGGAAGAGTATTTTCTTGCCCAATTCTCTTTTTTGGCATAGTGAAACATTTGCGTAAAGTGACTCAATCAAAAGCAAACTGCATATCTGTTGTTATGAAATCTTACATTCTTCCACAGTGAAGGGAAAGAGAAAAAAAAAAGCATAGAAGAAGAGGGCATTTTTATTTTACAAGCAACAAGAGGTTAACTTTTTCTGTGAGTTTTTCCTTAGGAAGTGGTTGGGAATCTGGTAGTGTTATGAACTATATTTCAGTTTTGATTGCTGGATTTTGCATTTTCCATTTTTGGAAACTTTCCATGTTCTGTTTCTTTCTTTCTTTCTTTCTTTTTTTTTAACATTTGTAAAGTAATTCCATGAAATGACTTTTTAAAAATCTTTCCAGAGTTCTCTGCCAAAGATCTTTGAGTAACTTTTCCTACACTGTGTTACTATAGGTCTTTCTTCAGAACTGATGAGCTACTCAGATGCCCTAGGGCAGGGCTATATGGACAAATAAGAACAGCATGGCTTTTGAGATGTATTCATTCATATTATTTTGGCATTCATATAAAATGAATACACTGCACACCATACAGTTTCTATGTAGTAATTGTCTAACGAGAATATGTCTGTGTAGTATAAGGATAATTACTACAAAAATCTCATCATAGGGAGTATTCTAATGTGAACTTTAGAGAAGGTATTTTAGAATAGAGTCAAATATAGAGAGTATACATATATACTATCTTATGGTGTTAATTTAAACTTTGACATTATATGTAATAAGCATTGACCTGAACGAGATAACCTATATGTTTTATACTCTATTAAAAGTGAAGAATTTCCTCATTCAATCCTCAGAGGATAGGAGAGATTGTGCTACATACGCCCTTATTAATGTTGACAATCAGATTGACTTTGGACTTTGACCTAAAGCTCAAGGGCTCTGGACTATCAACTAAGGAAGCGACCTCATTGGAAAGACCAAAAACCCAAAGGAAAGCCACACCTGTTCTTCAACGGGAAAACAGATGATAAATGACATGATGTACTTTCTCCCATAACTATTTTCTTTTTTCCGCTTGAGTAATTTTTCAGATATAGGCAGTCCCCATCTTGTAAGTTCACAAAGTTCATTTGTCAGGAGAACTGTTGGAACTGAAAACATAACATCCCATAAAAGTAGTGTTATGCTGGTGGTTACTGAGGTTGATGTGGTTTGTTTTGTTTTTTTCTGGATAAATCCCTCCCTTTTCTGCTGTAGATAGTACCCCCTTCTCTACCTCTCACCCCATGGCCCTCAGAGAACACCTCCATACCCCTTGACAGCAACGTTCATCAAAGTTCAGTGATAGTCAAAGAAGAGGACACAATTTAACTTGGGGACAATCCTAGTAATCCTCCCTAGCCCTTAGTCATAATGACTTAGCTAAGTGGTGGACATGTGGCTCCAGCTGAGCCTGGCTAATTGGATTCCTTTCCAGGAATATTTTTCAATGGAGCTGTAAAGAAAGAACTCTATTATCTCTGTTCTGAAGCTGTGAGGCTGTGAACCCACTGCTTCTAGAGTCAAAGTCTCCCACTGTGTGAAGACACCTGCTTATAATAAGAAAGAGGAAAACTAACAGGCAAGGCCAGAGATGAAAAAGGAAGCGGGAGAGGGAGAGAAACCTGACAACATTGGATCCTGGTTTTCATTACCTGAGGACCAGAACTGCCTTAGTTTCTGTTTTCTGAGGTTGGTTGTTCAACTCTTTGTTTGAGTATATAAGCCCCCAGTACTCTTCAAGCAAAGCAAACAAAACCTCTCTCATCCACATTTTTTTTCCTTAGGTCTTTTAAAATTGTGTTTCTGTCTCTTATAATCAGGTGTCCTACCTAAAATGGTTGATTTCTGAGGCTAGGATTTAGAAATGTATTCTGTCTATAATGTAGGAAACTAGCCATTCCGATGAGTGTAAGGACCCTCTTCTTCCTTTTTCCTCTGATCTGCTTTCAACAAGGGTTCAGTGAGAGCAGATAACCTAAAGAGAGACAATTCAGGCCCAGGATTTTAAATTAAATATCTCCTTCCCTAGCTGTAATCACAAGTGATAACAATATAGTGAAAAGGGAACATATTGATTTGAGAATTATTCCAGTTTTCTGGGACCCTCAGCCCAAGTAAAGAGTCCAGGCAGACCTTTAATGTTGTGTAGGCTGACTGTTAAAAACAGTATTTATGAAGGAGGCAGGTACAATGCTGACAATAACTGACAATAACTGACAAGGGCTTTAATCATTTAAGAAGGGCTTTCATGGCATACTCACCCACTCATCTGTACTTTGTTTTGTTTTCCGAAACAACTGAATCATCTCAACAATGGAAAAAAACTTTAAAAAAAGTACTGCTCAAAATAGCAGTTACATTATTGTGATGATTGTGCTTATAATCAACATTTATTAGAGTAGTTCATTTCAGATGAGAATATTCTTCATTTTTAGAGAGGCACGAATCCTCTGAGACTCTGATAATACTTTGCCACACCCTAAAACAATTAATTCTTATGCACTTTTAAATTACAGATGTTTAATCTTATGTATGTGCTCTATCATCTCAATGACCACCTAAAAATACAAACACACACACACACACACACACACCACTGCTTCTTGACATAGCCACACTCAAACCAAATACACCTGTATAACAGTGTCTTTGGTGAAAGGCAGGGGGGGATTAGAAAGAAGAGTACATCATTGAGCTATTAAGTAAAAATGTTTAAAACTATTATACACATAAAAAGGATCCAAAACAACAAAAAAAGATGATATAAAAATACTCAATAACAGAGTTAAATGAAATCAAATAGAACTTCTAGATATAAAAGTGACTTTGGGGGTTATTAGCAAGATCTTAGAATAGGAAGTCCCAGCCCTTGTTCTCTCACAGAAACACTGATTTAACATCAATGGATGGATCAAAATAACTTTATGCAATTTCCAAAATCCAGTTAAGAGGCTGCAACATCCCAGATGAGCACAAATCCAAGAGTAAACTCATTGAAATGGGTAAGAAGAGCAGTTTCACTTTTCCCATGTTAGACCCTCCCCCAAGCTGTCAGCAATGAGAGAGATCACCTTGGTCTGAGATGTCTCTCTTGGGAGAAAGAGAGAGTAAAACATGCATTCAATGTCTCTAGTCTTTTGAGGCATTGCCCAAGAGACCTACTTCTGTCCCACTTAACCCAGAGTGAAGTGTTGAGGGAATCAATAAAGTGTGAAAGTCTAGGGGTAGATAAGAACAAAGAAAATGAGCAGTTGGCTCTCAGCAGCCAGCATAGATCTGCAAGGTTGGGAAAAGGTGTATAGGCCATGAAGCTTTCCCTTTAGGAAGGAAGGAGAGAAGTGGAACTTGCACCCAACATCCAGGCCATTCACTGCACCAACCTAATGAAAAGGAGTGGGTAATTTACGGTGACCTGCATGGCTCTGCAAGATTAGGAGAAGGTGCATACCTCTGAAACATCTCTTCCAGGAAGAAGGATGAGGGATGGACTATGCATATTCATAGAGAAGGTTTTCGAGGGTCCCAGAATTTCAAGCCAGGATGATTAGTGAAGATCTTTCCCTGTCAAAGTCAGTCCACAAAGACTGAAGGGATGACTCCTTCTTCAAATGTGCCAACATGAATGCAAAGCTACAAGAAGTATGAAAAATCAGGGAAATTTCCACAAGCCAAAGAACAAAATAAGTCTCCAGTAACCAACACTAAAGTAACGGAGATCTATGAATTGCCTGAAAAAGAATTTCAAAATAGTCATTTTAAAGAAGCTCAGTAAGCTACAAAACATAAAAAAACTAAATTAAATCAAGAAAACAATACATGGACAAAATGAGAATATAAATAAAGAGAAACCATAAAGAGAACCAAACAGAAACTTTGGAGCTGAAGCATACAAAAACTGAGCTTAAAAATATAATAGAGAATTTAAATAGAAGACTTGATCAAGTAGGAGAAAAGATCAATAAACTCAAGACAGGTAATTCCAAATTATACAGTCAGAGGAGGAGAACAGAAAACAAGAATTAAAAAAAAAAAAAAAGTGTAGAGAGCCTAAAGAACTTATGGAATACCATTAAGTGAACCAATATACATTACGGCTGAAAACGTCCCAAATCTCGGGAGGGAAGTAGACATTCACATTCATAAAGCCTAAATCTTCCAAAGAGGATGAATCTAAAGAAATCTACACCAAGACACATTATAATCAAATTGTTAAAATTCATGGACAAAGAGAAAATTCTGAAAGCAACAAGGGAAAAGCAACTCATCACATATATGGGAGCCCACATGACTATCAACAGATTGCTCAGCAGAAACCTTGCAGGAGAGAGTGAGATGCTATATTCAAAGTGTAGAGAGAAAAAAAATTGCCAGCCAAGAATACTGTATTCTGCAAAACTGTCCATCAAAAAATGAAGGAGAAATACTTTTCAAGACAAAAGATAAGGGAGTTAAATCTTCACTAGACCTGCCATATAAGAAAAGGCAAAGGGAGAAATGCTAAAGGGAGTTCTTCAAGTTGAAACAAAAGGACATTAAGCAGAAACACAAAAGCATATGAAAGAATAAAACTCACTGTTAACTATACAGACAAATACAGAATACTGTGGTATTGTAATGCTGGTGTGTAAAACAATTTAATTTTAGTATAAAAGTTAAAAGAATTTGAAAAAGAATAGAAAAAAGTTAAAAGACAAAAGTATTAAGTATAACTACTATTACAAAAGTTTGTTAATGAATATCCAATATAAAACACATAAATTGTGACATCCATAAGATAAAGAGTATGTGTGAGAGAAGTAAAAGTGTATCAGCTTTAAAAAGACTGTGTAACTAAAAGCTGTTTTATGTAAGCATCATGTTAACCACAAGCAAAATACCTGTAGAAGATACACAAAACAGAAAGAAAAAGATATTCAAAGAATATTACTCTTAAAAAATCAACGAAACACACAGATAGCAAGAAAGGAAAGCAGAAACAAAAGAACAAGAAGATGGACAGAAAACAATGATCATAATGACAGTAGTAAGCCCTTCCCTATCAATAGTTACTTTAAATGTAAATTAAACTCCCCAATGAAAAGACATAGAGTGGCTGAATTGACTAAAAATCAAGATTCAACTATATGCTGTCTACCAGAGACTCACTTTAGACTTAAGGACACACATGGGCTGAAAGTGAAACCACAGAAAAAGATACCCAAAAGAGGGCAAGGGTAGTTATATTTAGACAGAATATACTTTAAGCCTAAAATGGTCACAAGAGACACAGAAAGGCATTATATAATGATAAAAGATCAATTCATCAGGAAGATATAACAATTACATATAAATACATATGCACTCAATATGAGAGCTCCTAAATATATAAAATGAATATTGATAGTACTGGGGGAAAAATCGACAAAAATAAAATAATAATAGGAAAATTCAAAACCTCATTTTCAACAATGAATAGAACGTGCCAACAGTAAATCAATAAAAAAAGGGAATTTGACCAATACTATAGACCAAATGGACCTAACAGACATGTACAGATCATTTCATCCTACAGCAGTAGAATACAGACATCACAAGTGCACAAAGAATGTCCTCCAGGAGAAATCATATATTAGGCCATAAAACAAGTCTTAAAAAATTAAGGAAAACTGAAATCATACCAACTATCTTTCCCAACCATATTGGTATGAAGTTAGAAATCAAAAACAGAAGGAAAACTGGGAAATTTACAAATATGTGGAAATTAAACAACACACTCCTAAACAATCAATAGGTCAAAGAAGTAATTAAAGGAGAAATTTTAAAAATATCTTAAGACAAATGAAAATGAAAGCACAACATACCAAAACTTATGAGATGCAGCAAAAGCAGTTCTAAGAGGGAAGCTTCTAGTGATAAATGTTACGTTAAGAAAAAGGAGATCTCAAATAAACAACCCAATTTTACACCTCAAATAAGAAAAACAAACTAAGCCCAAAGTTAGCAGAAGGAAGGAAATAATACAGTAGAGCAGATATCAACAAAATAGAGATCAGAAAAAGTAGGAAAAAATCAACACACCTAAGACCTTTTTTTTAAAAAAAATAAACAAAATTGACATTTAGCTAGACGAAGAAAAAGAGAACACTCAAGTAAATAAAATTATAAATGAAATAAGAGACATTATAACTAATGTCATAGAAATAAAGTGCAAAATAAGAGGCTAAAGTGCAACGTATGAAAAATTATACATCAACAAATTTAGTAAGCTAGAAGAAATGGATAAGTTCCTAGAAACATACAATCTATCAAGACTGTCATGAAGAAATGAAAAATCTAAACAGACAAAACTGAATAATGAGATTGAGTCAGTAATCAACATCCTCCCAACAAAGAAAGGCCCGGTATCAGATGGTTTCACTGGTAAATTTTACCCATCATTTAAAAAAGAATTACCACCAATCCTTCTCAAACTCTTCCAAAAAATTGAAAAGTAGGGGACGCTTCCAACCTCATTTTATGAGGCCAGCATTATCCTGATACCACAGCCAGACAAAGACACTGCATAAGAAAAACTATAGACCAATATCCTTAATGAAAGTAGATGCAAAAATTCTCAGCAAAATACATTATATGCAACAGTTAAAAGCTGAAAGCTTTTCATTTAAGATCAGGAACAACACAAGGATGCCCACTCTCATCACTTCTATTAATATAGTATTAGAAATCCTAAGAGCAACTAGGCAAGAAAAATAAATAAAAGGCATTTAAGTCAGAAAAGAAAAAGTAAAATTATCCTGTTTGCAGGTAACATATATAATAGGTTGTACACAAGCCTAAGGACTCCACAATAAAACTGGCAGAACTAATAATTCCATGAATTGGAGTAAAATTTTTAAAAATTAAAAGAGAAGCGAGAAAATGGACTCAAGGCATCAAGTGGGAATGC
The DNA here is from genome assembly GCF_028564815.1 of Eubalaena glacialis. Lineage (NCBI taxonomy): Eukaryota > Metazoa > Chordata > Mammalia > Artiodactyla > Balaenidae > Eubalaena > Eubalaena glacialis. The sequence continues at coordinate 110,816,614 of NC_083724.1, forward strand.
ATTATGTTATGGAAGAATCTTTTACACCCATTCTCTTGGAAAAGAAGGATTTGGCAAGTTATGTAGTCTTTTCTCTTACTAACTCTTCTATCGCTCAGATCCTCTTCACTATGAAGCATTGTCCATCCTAGACCATGGCTGTCACACAACCCTCAAATATTCATGGCATTTCACAGTAATTGTTTTTTTCCCAAGAATTCCAAAGAGAACGTTTCTAGGCATCTGAATGATGTTACTTGTAAGACCAGATATTTAGTTTTAGGTTGCAGTGTACTAACACAGTGTTGACTTCCAAGTGACAATAGTTTTAAAATATTCTGTGTGTGTGTGTGTGTGTTGTCATATGCAGGACATTTTAAAATACGGGATCCAAGAACCTCTCTTTCCCAAGTGTTCAAGTAATGCTGCCAACTGGAGTACTGGAAGGACAGAATAAAGAGAATGCAGTATTAAAGAAGGAATGGGTGGAATTTTCTCAGAAATAAAAGAAGACATAATAGCTTAGAAGCTCAGATTCAGGAAGCCTAAGGAATCTAGTGAAGGATAAATAAATTAGATTGAGCTAAACACATCACAGGGAACCTCAAGACACCAAAGGAAAAAGAGATTCTATAAATAACTGGAGATGAAAAGTAAATTTTCTACAAAGAACATGTTTACCATTAACATACTCATACTGAAGGAGCCTCAAAGAATGTACTTCCTAAAGAAAAACAATAAAAACCTAAGGAAGACAGGATATGCAAGACAGAATGGTAAATAAATAAATTGGTACACATGAGGGAAAGTATGAACCAACACTAATGGTATAAAATAATAATAATGAAGACTAATTTAATGGAGGGCATATACAGGTGCAACTAACATATTGGCCAATGATATGATGTAAGTTGAAAGGAGGATAATTGAAACTTAAGCGTTCTAAGACTCTTGAATATTTTGGGAGAAGAGTGAAAATTATGGTTAACTTTATACATTGTTGAGGAAATACATGTGCTACAAATTTGGGGTAATCAACCAACAACAGAAATATAATGTATAAATGTCAAACTTAGTGAATAAAAGAAAAAATAAAACAAAGAAATCTGTAGCAGCAACATGGTAAACAGAAACACAGAAAAAGATGGTAAACATAACTTTAAATGTATCAGTAATAAGACAAAGCTTATCAGCTAAACACTTGTTAAATTTAGTAAAAAGGAAAAAAGGGGACTTCCCTGGTGGCTCAGTGGTTAAGAATCCATCTGCCAATGCAGGGGACACGGGTTCGAGCCCTGGTCCAGGAAGATCCCACATGCCGCAGAGCAACTAAGTCCATGCGCCGCAACTATTGAGCCTGCGCTCTAGAGCCCACGAGCCACAACTACTGAGCCCATGAGCTACAATTACTGAAGCCTGCACGACTAGAGCCTGTGCTCTGCAACAAGAGAAGCCACTGCAATGAGAAGCCCATGCACCGCAACAAAGTGTAGCCCCTGCTCACCGCAACTACAGAGGGCCCGCAGGCAGCAACCAAGACCCAAAGCAGCGAAAAATAATAAAATAAATGAATTTTTTAAAAATTTAAAAAGGAAAAAAAGAATTTCGGTTACATAAAAACGTATCTAAAACAAAAGTGCACTGAGAGGTTGAAAGTAGAAAGATAAAAGTTACAATAGACAAATCACCAAATAAAAGCTAGTGAAGTTACAGTACTATCAGAAAAAATATTTTAAGGCAGAAACAGAGAGATAAAATGGTTGCTGCATAATCATAGAAAGAAAAACTTATGAAGAAGATACAAATGTGTATGCTTCAAACTGCATAAAGCTTCACACTGTATAAGGCAAAACTTGATAGAATTACAAGAAGAAAAATATAAATACATCATTGTAGTGACAGAATTTAGAGTATGTCACTAGGTAATTAATTGATTAAGAAGAAAATATCTTGGTTAACCATATATAAAAGTTAAACCACGCAATGAAAACATGATAGATAGATAGATAGATAGATAAACCATGATACATAGATAGGTATGGATATATGTAGATACATATAGATATATACATAACTTATGAAATTACCTCTATTCAAAGATTTTTTTTTAATTTATTTATTTTATTTATTTATTTTTGGCTGCGTTGGATCTTGTTTGCTGCCCGCGGGCTTTCTGTAGTTGCGGTGAGCAGGGGCTACACTTCGTTGTGGTGAGCAGGCTTCTCATTGTGGTAGCTTCTCTTGTTGCAGAGCACAGGCTCTAGTAGTGTGGGCTTCAGTAGTTGTGGCTCATGGGCTCAGTAGTTGTGGCTCACGGGCTTAGTTGCTCCACGGCATGTGGGATCTTCCTGGACCAGGGCTCAAACCTGTGTCCCCTGCATTGGCAGGCGGATTCTTAACCACTGAGTGACCAGGGAAGCCCTATTCAAACATTCTTGACTTAATACTGGCAATTAGTTTCATATGGTTCAATAGAGAATATAGAAGACTAAATCCATTACACATTCTTTTCAATCACTCTTGATAACTAAAAGTTATCACAACTAATAAAAGTTTATTAAGGTAGCTGGATACTAGAGAAACATAAAATTAACTGCTTATTGTAGCCCAGAAGGCAAAGGTAAAATCTAAAAATATAATGAAAGAAATGGTTATTTCCCAATTGCAATTTAAAAAGACCCTTAAAATACTATATAGAAATAAATTTAACAGAGCTACATAAGACGAATGATGAATTAGTAAATTTAATTATACAAGAAAATAATTTTAAAATGTTGTGGTGTTCTATTTTTAAGTATAAGAACACTAAAGACTGTTGACTGATAATTTTCTGGCAGTTTTCATCTCTACAAAAGAGGAGATAAAACATTCTGGAACTGATTTAAAGTAGTAAGTTTGTGGATGTGGCAGAAGGAAAGGAATAAAAAGGAATTGAGGGTTCTGGTAAAAGGGTAATTGATTGTCTCTGGGGCCTTGCCTCGGTAAGATTAAGTGGTAAGTGAGGGTTGAGAAATTTTTTTTAAAAATGGGGGCTAGAAACATATAAAGGCAATGGTAATGGAAACAAGAGGACATATTCAAGAAATGCTAATGAATTAAAATAGGTAGAAATTGTGATTAAGTGAAAGTGGGGGTTGATGGTGAGAGAAATACCTAGAATAACTCCAATGCTTCTGTCTCAGATAACTGGGTGCATTTATACATTAGGGAATATGGAAGGGGGAGCAGGATTAGGAGGAAAAGGATAAAATCAGTTATCAACAAATTGAGTTTAAGGTGCATGGGGATAATCCAGGTGACCATGTTTAATAGACAGTTTTATAAATAGATTACAAGTCCAGCAGCATCTTAGGTCAGTTTGCCCAGGAGATTCTGGGAGAAAAATTCATGGGCAAGTGATTTATTAAAGTGCTTCCAGCAGTAGTGGAGGCTGAATGAGGAAGAGAAGTCAATCAAGGATGCAGTCTCAGGTGAAGTCCCAGCCTCCTCTGATCTCAAAAGGAACTCTGCAGAATAAACCACACCTCAAACTTGTCTTGCTCAAAACAAGGGAGCTGGGCTTTTATACTGTTGCATCCATCATTAGCTATGGTCTGCCCCACAGGACAAAATTCCAGGTACTTAAGTTCTTCACATGTTCAGGCAAAGTGGCTCCAGTAGCCCAAGAATTGCCGTCAGAAGAGGGATGCAGATGCAGAGGCAAGCCTTCAGAAACAAAGCATGCAGAACCTGAGGGTGGGCACATGGAACAAGAAAACAGGATGTGAGAAGGATCTAGCCAGAACACTGAAGCATCCAGAAAGAGACCTAAGTTTAGAATTCATCCACCTGTTTGTAGAAGTTAGAACAAGAAGTGGATGCGATATGAAAACAGATGGTTTAGAAGATAGAAATGATCCTTGAGAATAACATTTCAAAAGAAGAAAGGCCTGTGAAGAAGCTTGAAAAAGCAAAGAAAACATCAAGAAAAATCAGAAAAGGAGCAGACCATGGCGATATCCTGGGATATAATCATTATTGGCTTTTGCTTATTTGCTTTATAACTATTCACATACTCGTACTGCTGTTTTAGAAGAGCCAGTTGTGGGTACCAGTGGAAAATACTTGTCAGAGTGGTACAGATGTCTCTCCTGGGGAAGTCCAGTCATCTATCCCAGAAGCACCCTTCAGCTTCCTCCCCTACTTTCCATAGAACCCCAACTAAAGCCAAAGGACCCTCACAGCTGTGATGTACTGAGCCATGTTTGAATATGGAGAGTCTTGAGAGAGCTCAAAGTCTTCTTGACCAAATGTGGAGTGTTTTTAATTAGGCAATCTAGGAGGCATCAATAGGACGATCAAGCACAGACATTCTGAAAGGGTGAAGGGAAATTGCCTGAGGGACTCGGAAAAGCCTTGGGTAATATTTATTTAAAACAGTGGGTGAATCAGACTGTGCTCAAGTCTTCTGGTCTGAGTCCCAAACAGGAAATAAAGCTATAAGAATTGTGACTCAGAGGCTAATCTCACTACATACCTGGCGGGAAGAGGGAGAAGGGAAGGGAAAGGGGGAGGGAAGGCGAATCTGGGATGGGGATGGAAATCTTTCCATCCAAGAAAAGTCTTCTGGTACTCTCAACAATTCTGATTCTTTCCCTCCAGGTCCATCCTCTTCTTTTTTTTTTAAAGGACAAATTTTGCCTTGGGTCTGTTGTTATTTGATACTTGTTACATAAGAATTATTACTTAAATAACACAATATTTACTTTGGAAAAATGATAAAATCAAAAATTATTTTGAAAATCACCTACATTCTTATAAACATAACTTTTGGACATTTCACATGAGTAAAAGTGTTGATTCTTAGAGTTACATTGTGCTTTATTTTTATGTTAATACATATTTTAAAAAATAATATTGTCTTATGTCTATGCCTTATAGAATATCCCTTTGTAGAAATATCACAGTTTATTCAACCTCTTGACTATTGTTTGACATTTTTTTTCTAGCCTCCTGTTTTGTTTTTTTTTAAATTTATTTATTTATGGCTGTGTTGGGTCTTCGTTTCTGTGCGAGGGCTTTCTCTAGTTGTGGCAAGCGGGGGCCACTCTTCATCGCGGTGCGCGGGCCTCTCACTATCGCGGCCTCTCTTGTTGTGGACCACAGGCTCCAGACGCGCAGGCTCAGTAATTATGGCTCACGGGCCCAGTTGCTCCACGGCATGTGGGATCTTCCCAGACCAGGGCTCAAACCCGTGTCCCCTGCATTGGCAGGCAGACTCTCAACCACTGCGCCACCAGGGAAGCCCTAGCCTCCTGTTTTTAAACTAAGTACAATAAGCCTAACATAATAACTGAAATTTGAAGCCTGTGTGAAATCTTGGAATCCAAGGGGACTATCTCTAGTAGCACAACAGCCACCACTTCTCACTCCTCTTCATAGAGTAGGATAAGAAAAAAATGTAAAATATACTCCCTGACCTGAAAGAAAAATGCCATCTAACTGGGAACGCAGAACAACATAGGCAATATAAAAATTATTCCTGCCACTCTCTCCACTGCCCCCCAAAATACCCTTTTGATATTCTTAACCTCTTTACAACCACTGCATTTATATCCAAATTTTCTCAAACTCTCTCTGCCATGTCTGCACTTTGAGGCAAAATGATTCCAAATGCCAGTGAATTTGGATTCTATTTCTCTTACTAAACTCTCCTTATTTCTTTCATGCCACCTGCTCATTCCAATTTTTTCATCCTGATCTCCAAATACCCAAAGCTGTATGTTTTTTCTTTTAATTCTTGTAACTCATAGCTAGGTCCATTACCTTCTAAAGTTCTGGATCTTATGGTCAGACATTCAAAACCTTTTTTCATGAGTAGCCTAGCATTCTTGTTTCTTTCATACTCCACATGTTTACTTCTGATTCCTAGTCCGTTATGTGTTGCCAGAGAAAGTCTCAAATCTAGGATATCGTATTCTCTATAAATTCATGATTTTCCACCTTCATTGTTGTATTGACAGCTGCTCAGCAATCCTTTCATTCACATTTTATGGATTTCTTATGGCATTATCCACAGCTGCTATTCCAAAACTTTTCCATACTCCTTTGAACAATCTCTGTAAATTGCTTGACCTGAAATATTTCCCCCTTTGTTATTTGCTAACAGAAACCCACTTTTATTCAGGAAGCAAAATGCTCAGCCCCAGAATAAAAATTGTGATTATTCTAAGCCAGTCATGCTAATCTCATTTTCTTTGCTCATTTATGGTCATTTATTGACCAGTATTGGTCAATGAGATTAGGGGATATTTGCTAGTGGCTTCTGTAAAACATTATATATATATATGTGTGTGTGTGTGTGTGTGTGTGTGTGTATATATATATATATATATACATACACATATATACATATATGGTGTGTATATTTATATATAAAATATCCATATGTAATATCTATCTATATTCAGGAGAAAATGTGTTTCTTTTCTATCTTTTTTCTCCCTTCTTTGGAGAGGTCATGTAAAATCGTGATGCAACAGCCATCTTACCACTTTCAGAAGAAGATGGAGAAGATTTTGAAAATGACATACCTGTATCCTAACATTTATTGAGTTCCTCAAGTCATCCTGGAATTGCCTGTTTCTAGGTTTCTTATATCCGAGACAGTCAGTTGCCTGTAAATTACTCTTAGTTGGCAATAATGCTACTTGTGAGCCAAAATATCCTAAGGGATCAACTTCTTAAGCCCCCAACCTTATTACTGCCTCTTGATCTCGCAGATGTCACTGCTTCCCACTTTACTAACTATCCCTGCAAGGGCACAGCTAGATCACCACCCGTTTTATTCTCCCTTTCTTCTATTTAATAGGATGAAGCTCTCTTTCTTGGCAAAATTAACTCATTTATCTACCCATTGGAGTCCCTCAGCTTATCCCTGCTCCAGGACATTGCTCCATCAAACCTCTATTTCACTTGAGCCTTCATTTCTTTTTTGTTTGTTTGTTTTTCTTGCCTCCTCCTCACCATATTGGTTACAGAGGGATCCCCACTGTAGGGTTATGGGGATGGCCAAACACATGAAACCTGACACTGTACAGGTTCATTTGACAACAGTTTATTAGTCACATGTACTCACAGACCAGAGGAGGACACCACTTGTGACGCATGGTCACATGGGGTTTGCACTCAGAAAGGAGTGAACAACCAGAGGCTGCCTAACAAGGGCGTGAGGGGAATCCTGGTACCTATAAGAGGATGTGAGTTGTTTGTTTGAATAGCTCTGTGGGCTGGCAGGGAACTGAAGCCTGCTACTTAGGGATAAGGAGGTCTGTGCCTGGTCCCCATGATAAGGAGGGTTGTTTGGCTAAGGGAGCTTATCAAAAACACAAATGTGAACATATTGTTCACATAACAATAAACTTAACACCTAAACATAAGCTTAAAATATACTATTGATATATTTTTAAGACTTGTTTTCTTTTAATTTTGTGAATACTTTTCTGTTCATTTAAGCATATACATCTACAGTGTATTACTCATGATTGTATTGTCTTTACTCAAAGACCAAATTTTAGATACTTATTTGTTTCTGATGGTATGCTCTTGTTATATTTTTGCTGACTATTCTTATGGCTAGATATTTGCACATATAAGTGATTTTTTTCCCCTTGAATTAATGCTAGGAAATAGAAATGTAAGCATTAGCTACATGTTAATTGTCATATAAAAAGTTCATCCTTATACCCTCAAAAATGTACTAGAGTGCACATCCAATACTTTTGATAACACCAAACTTTATACTATTTTAATTTACTTCAGTGTGATAAGTAAGAAAACTGTCACTCTTGTTTAAATCTTTGTCTCTCCATATGTTTATTGGCTATTTATATTTCTTCTTTCATAAACCAGGGATTAATATTATTTCTAATTTTCCTATGTATGTGTTCATATCATTTTCTGACTGAATACTTATGGGATATTTTTATTCTAGAAATAATTTTTAAAATTTCCTATGTCTAGTGACAAATATATTGTTGGAGTGGGTACTTTTTCATTAAAATTATCTAGTTTTTATTTAGGAGTCCTCTGCATCTAAATATCAAAGTTTTCTTATCTTAGGGCAATTTTCCTCCCTTTTCTTTATTGTCTTCTCCTCAATTCATTTTTTAAAAAATTCCTATTATGACTACATTTGACCTCCCTATTCTGTTATCTACATTTCTGACCATTTCTCTCTTCACTTTTATGTCTTTATAGTCTTACTCTGATTTTTCTAAATAACATTAAAATGTCCTCTAATTTTTAAGTTTCATTTTAAGCACACTGCCTCCCTTGTACTTTTTTTTGTTTAACAATCAAGTTTTGTTTAACTTCTATTCTGCCATGAGTTTCTTTCTTTTTCCAATTTCATAGATGCAATATCTGCTCAGGTTTCTTTGAAAGTTTAATTAAAGATATTCTAAAGTTTTCTTCTGCTTCTTTCAGTAGCTGTGTTCCATAAGATATATTCACTTACTGATTTCTCCTCTATAGTGATCCTTCTGTTTATTAAACTAATAGAAAGAGACCATATTTTTCTATCTTAGAGAGTTGAAATGGATGCTTTTGGATAATGTTTAGGCCCCTGTTTAAGTCACTGATACCCTATAGGAGGTGGAAAGATTTATATTTATTAGAGTTTAACTTTGCCAGATCATATATCCAAGACCATTGCTGAAAATAGAGGGCTGTATTTCATGAAGGCAGGTTTGCTTATGTGTTAAATAGTTGCCCTTTACAAGGCTGTTGTGGCAGCCTAATTATATCTTAGCCCATGACCCCCCTCTTTAGCTAATCCCAACACTGGCCAGTGGAATATTACCCACATTTCATTTAGCTTGTTCTTTGCTCAGCAACTCAAAGGTGTGACTTTAAAAAGGGAGTCTTTACCTCCCCAAAAATATCAGTAGGCTAGAAAATAGGCTTTTACCAATTCCCCCAGAGACTTCTTCCCTTTCCGTGTCTTGTTTTCTACACCAGAAGATGTTATTATAGTTCTGCTGGGTAGTGAGTTCTGTGTTCCTAAAACAGACTTTTTCTATTATGTGGTAAACAGCAGGTCACTCAGAATTCCCTCAATTCTGTCTCACAAGCAGGTATATGTCAGATATTTTTCTTCAATATTATTCAAAGTGTTGGTGTATTGCTGGAACTATTCTTTTGTTTTTAGTGTCAATACACTTTTACTCCCACTATTTTAATTTCTTACGATTATTTTTAAAAAAACTTTGATAGGGATGAGGAGGGATGATTCTCTTCAGTTTGTATTAAATATTTTAAATGGATAGTTGGTACTCTTTTCTCATAATTTTTTAAAATCAATAACTCATTATTAAGGCCTTAAATCCACTTACTGCTTAGAAATATACAACTAAAAATTCTGGTTATTTTAATTAGTCTTATTTAATAAGTTCTTACTTTTTCTTACTCCCTGTATCAGTCAGGATAAGCTATCTGTATGCTACAGTAACAAACAATCCCACCACCTATGTCTTTAAACAAATGAGATATATTTCTCGCCCATACTGCATGCCCTTTGTGGGTTGGCAGGGGGCTCTGATGCACACACACTATGTCCTCATGCTTTGTCCCAAGCTAATGAAGCAGCCATTATCTGAACCTTCCATCACCATGGCAAAGGAAACAAAAGGAAGCATCGGGAAGTTCTCATTGACACTCAAAGCTTTCAATGGAAAATAATACGTATCACTTTCAATCACATTTCATTAGCAAAACAAGTCAGGGAAACACAACCTTTAATGTACCACAAAGAAGAGAGAGCTAGAATATTTATGGACAGTTTTAATAACTACCACATTTCCTATCATTTTTAACTTTTAATACTATTGCCAACCCAAACTTCTAAAATTTCCTCTTTGTTTTCCATGACACGAAATCCCTAGCTCTCTGATTGTTTATCATATTTTCCTCCAACTTCTTCTCTTTTTGCAATGACCTAAGTGTAGTTGATCCTTAAATTTCTGTCCTTGTTCATTTTCCATTTTATCTCTTTTGTCTGTCCTTGAGTGACCCTATAGTAACATTAGATACATATTATCAATCCAGTCTTTCATCATTCATTTACCAGGCATTTATTGCCAGTCTTGTATGTGCTATGGGACATAATCAAGATAAAAGCCCTATCTTCAGGGAAGTCACAGATTAATTGGAATGGCAAAACTCAAACAGTTTTAGGTAAAAAATGTGCTGCATGTTTTAGTAGATTTGTGGTATATGTGATATTAGAACTTATGATTCTGATGAGTAAGATAACTAATTTGAAATCTGACAACATTCAAAGTTATTCTTATAAAATTACATTTAAAATATGAATAATAGCAGCTAAATCTCTGAAATTCTTAATGACATCTTTTACTTAATCATTTTCAGGTAAAATTTGCTGTTTGAATATTTACATGAAAGAACTCTGGAGGAAAACTATCATGAAAAGGAAGTTTCAAAGGCATGCCATTTTAAATTTAATACTTCATGTGGATTATTCCTAGTTGTGAAAACAATACTAATCTGGAAATTTGAAATGGCAAGTGCCAAGGTTTATTTTTTTTTCATTTTCTCTAAAATGATTAGAAAGTGTAAGAAATGGTTTTGACTACTTGAAAGTCAAACTCTACCTCTTGATCTCTGTGTCAAGCAAAACACTACACAAGGTAGTGCCTGAAAAATATTTATGAGATGAAATGAAATTGATTTATTCTCTATCTTAGGAAAATTTGGCTTTTTCATCCTACTTATTACCTGGAAGTTAAAAATATCCAAATGGAATATAAAGATTAATGAAAACAATAAAATAAGGGCTATTAGAGAAGAATGAGACTGGAGATTTGAATCTACCACTGTCTGTGCATGAGCAAGTTACCTTACCTTGCTGTGGTTTGGTTTTCTAGCTTTAAAGCTTGAGGAATCAATGATTTTGAATTGGAATGGGATGGTGATAAGAACAAGTCTAAGGTAGTACCACTTTTCTTTTTGTACCTTTGGATTTATGTGTATTTGAGCTGTTCAAAGAATCTAACACCCTTAAAACCCTAACCTCCAATGCCAAAATCTGTATTATATATTATTTTGAGAGTGGACATGATGTACAATTGTTATAGGTAGTTTATGGAAGTCAATCTGCACCCATCTTAGAAAAGTAGACATCTGAGGTAAGTGTCCAAATTAATAAGGTAAAAACAAATATTTTCCCATAGAACCCAATAAATCACTGGCATTTCTCAAATTTAGTATAATGGGGACCTGAGAAAGAGGTAAGTAAGAGAGAAAGAAGTACTATTTAATTACTTTCCATTTCAGGACCTGAAGAGTCTCTGAATTGTATATTTTTATAAAATGAAAATCAGTTACTTGCAATCATATTAGTTCCCTAATACCTTGGAGAAACCCTTTATATAACAGATGTGTGTTAAGATCATTTGAACTATTAAGGAAGCCATACTCAAGCATCATTTAAAATTTAAAGAAAACAGTAGGGATTTGGTGAAAAAAGATGACCCTGAAGGGTGAGTCTGTTGGGTTTAAACCTGTAAAGGGACAGCCAGCCTCAAACATGAGGGTGAGTGAACGTCCACATCTTAACTCAGAAGTTAAAGGCACATGTTTAGTATTTGGAGAAAATGTGAGACTTTTCATTAGCAGGTGAGACCCTAAATGACTCTGCAGGAAGAAAGCATCTTAATTGTGAATTACACATCAGCTATTGCAAATGCTCTCAGTGGAAACTTTCACTATAGCAATCTTCTCAGTAGATGACTAAGCCAGACCTAACTGTCTCTGTTAATTAAATGCTCTGTCATGATGTTTCTTTACTAAACCATGTTGGAGCATTTAATTAACACATTAAAGTCTGGAATATTTTCTTTCTTTTTTATAAATTTATTTTTTTAATTTTATTTATTTTTGGCTGTGTTGGGTCTTTGTTCCTGCTCGCGGGCTTTCTCTAGTTGCGGCGAGCGGGGGCTACTCTTCATTGCAGTGCGCGGGCTTCTCATTGCGGTGGCTTCTCTTGTTGTGGAGCACGGGCTCTAGGCATGCAGGCTTCAGTAGTTGTGGTGCACGGGCTCAGCAGTTGTGGCTCGCGGGCTCTAGAGAGCAGGCTCAGTAGTTGTAGCGCGTGGGCTTAGTTGCTCCACGGCAAATGGGATCTTCCCAGACCAATGCTCGATCCCACGTCCTGTGCATTGGCAGGCAGATTCTTAACCTCTGTGCCACCAGGGAAGCCCTGGAATAATATTTTCTTATGTGGGACAAGAGTTTAGCTTTTTCTAATACAAGTTGAATTTTTTTCTTTACCCCTTTTATCATTTTTTTGGCAGATAATGGATAAAAGATGCATGATTTCCAATACAAATCTGAGTACATTCGCTTGAGGAATAAAAGTATAATGGATTATTTATGCTATATTGTTTTCATGATGTGCTTTAGAATCAGTACATTCAACTTGTCACCTTTAACTACACTTAGATAGTTGAAAATAATTCTGTTTTGGTTCCCTCCTTGGCTGTGGAGAGCATGATTTCTTTCCTAGTAGAACGTATGAGTCTTTCCATTAGATATATTTGAGTTTGGGACTCTGACTTCTCAGCTTATTGTTTCTAAGGAAATGGCTCGGAAAGGTCACACATCAGTTTTTTAGAGTAAAAATAATGAATGGGCACTTGAAATGAATAAGAATTAGTTCTCACCCTCTGTCCCACCTAGGCCACGTGTTTGCCTTGTGCCTCATTTCCCACAACTGGAAGCTCCCAGCTGAATAATCACATCCAAACATGCTGAGCTAATTGAAGAAAGGTGCTATATAAACACGAGGTAATATTATTATGGTCATTTTCCCAGACCTTGGGCTTCCCCACCCACTTCCTCTAAACGTACAATGAGGTGGAAGGCATTGCTTCCTCCAACTAGATGCAGAGTTTGAGAGCAATGCCTTTGGTGCCCTCAAGTGGTTGCCTCTAGTAGACATCAGCTGTGGAGCTGAAGCTCATGGCATAGAAACGATGCCCTAGAACACGCCAGTTTAGAGGGGAAAATATATATGACAAAAGCATATAAGGCTTCTTAGGTTAATATTTTTCAAACAAAATTATTTACATGTATTAAAATGCCAGGCAGCCTTCACTGTATTTGTTTATTTATTTTTATTTTATTTTTTAACATCTTTATTGGAGTATAACTGCTTTACAATGGTGTGTTAGTTTCTGCTTTATAACAAAGTGAATCAGCTATACATATACATATATCCCCATATCTCCTCCCTCTTGTGTCTCCCCCCCACACTCTCTATCCCACCCCTCTAGGTGGTCACAAAGCACTGAGCTGATCTCCCTGTGCTATGCAGCTCCTTCCCACAGGCTATCTATTTTACAATTGGTAGTGTATATAAGTCCATGCCGCTCTCTCTCTTCGTCCCAGCTTACCCTTCCCGCAACCCTGTGTCCTCAAGTACACTTTCTACGTCTGCGTCTTTATTCCTGTCCTGCCCCTAGGTTCTGCAGAACCTTTTTTTTTAGATTCAAGATATATGTGTTAGCATACGGTATTTGTTTTTCTCTTTCTGACTTACTTCACTCTGTATGACAGACTCTAGGTCCATCCACCTCACTACAAATAACTCAATTTCTTTTCTTTTTATGGCTGAGTAATATTCCATTGCATATATGTGCCACATCTTCTTTATCCATTCATCTGTTGATGGACACTTAGGTTGCTTCCATGTCCTGGCTATTGTAAATAGAGCTGCAATGAACATTGTGGTACATGACTCTTTTTGAATTATGGTTTTCTCAGGTAGTGGTTTGCCCAGTAGTGGGATTGCTATGTCATATGGTAGTTCTATTTTTAGTTTTTTAAGGAACTTCCATACTGTTCTCCATAATGGCTGTATCAACTTACATTCGCAACAACAGTGCAAGAGGGTTCCCTTTTCTCCACACCCTCTCCAGCATTTATTGTTTGTAGATTTTTTGATGATGACCATTCTGACCGGTGTGAGATGATATCTCATGGTAGTTTTGATTAACATTTCTCTAATGATTAGTGATGTTGAGCATTCTTTCATGTGTTTGTTGACAATCTGTATATCTTCATTGGATAAATGTCTATTTAGGTCTTCTGCCCATTTTTGGATTGGGTTGTTTGTTTTTTTGATATTGAGCTGCATGAACTGCTTGTATATTTTGGAGATTAATCCTTTGTCAGTTGCTTCATTTGCAAATATTTTCTCCCATTCTGAAGGTTGTCTTTTCATCTTGTTTATGGCTTCCTTTGCTGGGCAAAAGCCTTTAAGTTTCATTAGGTCCCATTTGTTTATTTTTGTTTTTATTTCCATTTCTCTAGGAGGTGGGTCAAAAAGGATCTTGCTGTGATTTATGTCATAGAGTATTCTGCCTATGTTTTCCTCTAAGAGTTTGATAGTGTCTGGCCTTACATTTAGATCTTTAATCCATTTTGAGTTTATTTTTTGTGTATGGTGCTAGGGAGTGTTCTAATTTCATTCTTTTACATGTAGCTGTCCAGTTTTCCCAGCACCACTTATTGAAGTGGCTGTCTTTTCTCCATTGTATATTCTTGCCTCCTTTATCAAAAATAAGGTGACCATATGTGCATGGGTTTATCTCTGGGCTTTCTATCCTGTTCCATTGATCTATATTTCTATTTTTTGTGCCAGTACCATACTGTCTTGATTACTGTAGCTTTGTACTATTGTCTGAAGTCAGGGAGCCTGATTCCTCCAGCTCCATTTTTCTTTCTCAAGATTGCTTTGGCTACTCAGGGACTTCTGTGTTTCCATACAAATTGTGAAATTTTTTGTTCTAGTTCTGTGAAAAATGCCACTGGTAGTTTGATAGGGATTGCATTGAATCTGTAGATTGCTTTGGGTAGTAGAGTCATTTTCACAATATTGATTCTTCCAATCCAAGAACATGGTATATCTCTCCATCTGTTGGTATCATCTTTAATTTCTTTCATCAGTGTCTTATACTTTTCTGCATACAGGTCTTTTGTCTCCTTAGGTAGGTTTATTCCTAGGTATTTTATTCTTTTTGTTGCAATGGTAAATGGGAGTGTTTCCTTAGTTTCTCTTTCAGATTTTTCATCATTAGTGTAAAGGAATGCAAGAGATTTCCGTACATTAATTTTGTATCCTGCTACTTTGCCAAATTCATTGATTACCTCTAGTAGTTTTTTGGTAGAGTCTTTAGGATTCTCTATGTATAGTGTCAAGTCATCTGCAAACAGTGACAGCTTTACTTCTTCTTTAATGATTTGGATTCCTTTTCTTTCTTTTCCTTCTCTGATTGCTGTGGCTAAGACTTCCAAAACTATATTGAATAGCAGTGGTGAGAGTGGGAAACCTTGTCTTGTTCCTGATCTTAGTGGAAATGGTTTCAGTTTTCACCATTGAGAACGATGTTGGCTGTGGGTTTGTCATATATCGCCTTTATTATGTTGAGGTAAGTTCCCTCTATGCCTACTTTCTGGAGGGTTTTTATTATAAATGGGGGTTGGATTTTGTCTAAAGCTTTTCTGTCAACTCTTTTTGAGATGATCATATCGTTTTTATCCTTCAATTTGTTACTATGTTTTATCACATTGATTGATTTGCATATATTGAAGAATCCTTGCATTCCTATGATTAAATCCCACTTAATCATAGTGTATTATCCTTTTAATGTGCTGTTAGATTCTGTTTGCTAGTATTTTGTTGAGGAATTTTTCATCTATGTTCATCAGTGATATTGGCCTGTAGTTTTCTTTTTGTGACATCTTTGTCTGGTTTTGGTATCAGGGTGATGGCGGTCTCATAGAATGAGTTTGGGAGTGTTCCTCCCTCTGTTATATTTTGGAAGAGTTTGAGAAGGTTAGGTGCTAGCTCTTCTCTAAATGTTTGATAGAATTCACCTGTGAAGCCAGCTGGTCCTGGGCTTTTGTATGTTGGAAGATTTTTAATCATAGTCTCAATTTCAGTGCTTGTGATTGATCTGTTTATATTTTCTATTTCTTCCTGGTTCAGTCTCGGAAGGTTGTGCTTTTCTAAGAATTTGCCCATTTCTTCCAGGTTGTCCATTTTATTGGCATATAGTTGCTTGTAGTAATCTCTCATGATCCTTTGTATTTCTGCAGTGTCAGTTGTTACTTCTCCTTCTTCATTTCTAATTCTATTGATTTGAGTCTTCTCGCTTTTTCTCTTGATGAGTCTGGTTAATGGTTTACCAATTTTGTTTACCTTCTCAAAGAACCAGCTTTTATTTTTATTGATCTTTGCTATTGTTTCCTTCATTTCTTTTTCATTTATTTCTGATCTGATCTTTATGATTTCTTTCCTTCTGCTAACTTTGGGGTTTTTGTTGTTCTTCTTCTTTCTCTAATTGCTTTAGGTGTAAGGTTAGGTTGTTTATTTGAGATGTTTCTTGTTTCTTGAGGTAGGATTGTATTGCTATAAACTTCCCTCTTAGTGATGCTTATGCTGCATCCCATAGGTTTTGGGCCGTCGTGTTTCCATTGTCATTTGTTTCTGGGTATTTTTTGATTTTGTCTTTGATTTCTTCAGTGATCTCTTGGTTACTATTAGTATATTGTTTAGCCTCCATGTGTTTGTAATTTTTACAGTTTTTTTCCTGTAATTGATATCTAGTCTCATAGTGTTGTGGTCAGAAAAGATACTTGATAAGATTTCAATTTTCTTAAATTTACCAAGGCTTGATCTGTGACCCAAGATATGATCTATCCTGGAGAGTGTTCCATGAGCACTTGAGAAGAAAGTGTATTCTGTTGTTTTTGAAAAGAATGTCCTATAAATATCAATTAAGTCCATCTTGCTTAATGTATCATTTAAAGCTTGTGTTTCCTTATTTATTTTCATTTTGGAGAAAGTGGGGTGTTAAAGTTCCCTACTGTGATTGTGTTACTGTTGATTTCCCCTTTTACGGCTGTTAGCATTTGCCTTATGTATTGAGGTGCTCCTATGTTGGGTGCATAAATATTTACAATTATTATATCTTCTTCTTGGATTGATCCCTTGACCATTATGTAGTGTCCTTCTCTGTCTCTTGTAATAGTCTTTATTTTAAAGTCTACTTTGTCTGATATGAGAATTGCTACTCCAGCTTTCTTTTGATTTCCTTTTGCATGGAATATCTTTTTCCATCCCCTCACTTTCAGTCTGTATGTGTCCCTAGGTCTGAAGTGGGTCTCTTGTAGACAGCATATAGATGGGTCTTGTTTTTGTATCCACTCAGCAAGGCTGTGTCTTTTGGTTAGAGCATTTAATCCATTTACATTTAAGGTAATTATTGATATGTATGTTCCTATTACCATTTCCTTAACTGTTTTGGTTTTGTTATGTAGGTCTTTTCCTTCTCTTGTGTTTCCTGCCTAGAGAAGTTCCTTTAGCATTTGTTGTAAAGCTGGTTTGGTGGTGCTGAATTTTCTTAGCTTTTGCTTGTATGTAAAGATTTTAATTTCTCCATCGAATCTGAATGAGATCCTTGCTGGGTAGAGTAATCTTGGTTGTAGGTTTTTCCCTTTCATCATTTTAAATATGTCTTGCCACTCCCTTCTGGCTTGCAGAGTTTCTGCTGAAATATCCACTGTTAACCTTATGGGGATTCCCTTGTATGTCACTTGTTGTTTTTCCCTTGCTGCTTTTAATATTTTTCCCTTGTATTTAATTTTTGATAGTTTGATTAGTATGTATCTTGGCATGTTTCTCCTTGCATTTACCCTGTATGGGACTCTCTGTGCTTCCTAGGCTTGATTAAACATTTCCTTTCCCATATTAGGGAAGTTTTCAACTATAATCTCTTCAAATATTTTCTCAGTCCCTTTCTTTTCCCTTCTTTTTCTGGTACCCCTATAATTCGAATGTTGTTGTGTTTAATGTTGTCCCAGAGGTCTCTCGACTGTCCTCAATTCTTTTCACTCTTTTTTTAAATTGTGCTCTGCAGTAGTTATTTCCACTATTTTATCATCCTGGTCACTTATCCGTTCTTCTGCCTCAGTTATTCTGCTATTGATTCCTTCTAGAGAATTTTTAATATCATTTATTGAGTTGTTCATCATTATTTCTTTGCTCTTTACTTCTTCTAGGTCCTTGTTAAACGTTTCTTGTATTTTCTCCATTCTATTTCCAATATTTTGGATCATCTTTACTATCATTACTCTGAATTCTTTTTCAGGTAGACTGCCTATTTGCTCTTCATTAGTTTGGTCTGGTGGGTTTTTACCTTGCTCCTTCATCTGCTGTGTTTCTCTGTCTTCTCATTTTGCTTAACTTACTGTGTTTGGGCTTTCCTTCTTGCAGGCCACAGGTTCATGTTTCCCGTTGTTTTTGGTGTCTGCTCCCAGTGGCTAAATTTGGTTCAGTGGGTTGTGTTGGCTTCCTGGTGGAGGGGACTAGTGCCTGTGTTCTGGTGGATGAGGCTGGATCTTGTCTTTCTGGTGGGCAGGACCACGTCCGTTGGTGTGTTTTGGGGTGTCTTTGACCTTATTATGATTTTAGGCAGTCTCTCTACTAATGGGTGGGGTTGTGTTCCTGTCTTGCTTGTTGTTTGGCATGGGATATCCAGTGCTGGAGCTTGCTGGTCGTTGAGTGGCGCTGGGTCTTATCGTTGAGATGGAGATCTCTGGGAGAGCTTTTGCCATTTGACATTACGTGGAGCGGGAGGTCTCTGGTGGACCAATGTCCTGAACTTGGCTCTCCCACCTCAGAGTCACAGGCCTGACACCCGGCTGGATCACCAAGACCCTGTCAGCCACACGGCTCAGAAGGGAGAAAAAAAGAAAGAAAGGAAGAAAAATAATAAAATAAAGTTATTAAAATAAAAAATAATTATTAAGAATAAAAAATTTAAAAGTAATAGAAAAAGAAAAAAAAGAAAGAAAGAAGAGAGCAACCAAACCAAAAAACAAATCCACCAATGATAACAAGTGCTAAAAACTAAACTACAAAAAAACCCCAAAAACAACAAAAAATGGACAGACACAACCCTAGGACAAATGGTAAAAGCAAAGCTATACAGACAAAATCACACAAAGAAGCATACACATACACACTCAGATAAAGAGAAAAAGGAAAAAATATATATATATTTCGTTGCTCCCAAAGTCCACTGCCTCAATTTTGGGATGATTCATGGTCTATTCAGGTATTCCACAGGTGCAGGGTACATCAAGTTGATTGTGGAGATTTAATCCGCTGCTCCTGAGGCTGCTGGGGGAAATTTCCCTTTCTCTTCTTTGTTCGCACAGCTCCTGGGGTTCAGCTTTGGATTTGGCCCCGCCTCTGCGTGTACGTCGCCTGAGGGCGTCTGTTCCCGCCCAGGCAGAACGAGGTTAAAGGAGCAGCTGCTTCGGGGGCTCTGGCTCACTCAGGCCGGGGGGAGGGAGCGGTACGGAGGAGGCGGGGCGAGCCTGCAGCGTCAGAGGCCGGCGTGATGTTGCAGCAGCCTGAGGTGCGCCGTATGTTCTCCCGGGTAAGTTGTCCCCGGATCACGGGACCCTGGCCGTGGCGGGCTGCACAGGCTCCCGGGAGGGGCGGTGTGGAGAGTGACCTGTGTTCGCACACAGGCTTCTTGGTGGCAGCAGCAGCAGCCTTAGCGTCTCATGCCGTCTCTGGGGTCCGCGCTGATAGCCGCGGCTCGCGCCCGTCTCTGGAGCTCGTTTACGCGGCGCTCTGAATCCCCTCTCCTCGCGCACCAGGAAACAAAGAGGCAAGAAAAAGTCTCTGCCTCTTCGGCAGCTCCAGACCTTTTCCCGGACTCCCTCGCGGCGAGCTGTGACGCACTAGCCCCTTCAGGCTGTGTTCATGCCGCTAACCCCAGTCTTCTCCCTGCGATCTGACCTCCGAAGGCCGAGCCTCAGCTCCCAGCCCCCGCCTGCCCCGGCGGGTGAGCAGACAAGCCTCTCGGGCTGGTGAGTGCTGCTCGGCGCCGAGCCTCTGAGCGGGAATCTCTCCGCTTTGCCCTCCGCACCCCTTGTTGCTGCGCTCTCCTCCGTGGCTCCGAAGCTCCCCCCTCCGCCACCCGCAGTCTCCGCCCGCGAAGGGGCTTCTAGTGTGTGGAAACCTTTCCTCCTTCATGGCTCCCTCCCACTGGTGCAGGTCCCGTCCCTATTCTTTTGTCTCTGTTGTTTCTTTTTTCTTTTGCCCTACCCAGGTATGTGGGGAGTTTCTTGCCTTTTGGGAGGTCTGAGGTCTTCTGCCAGCATTCAGTAGGTGTTCTGTAGGAGCTGTTCCACATGTAGATGTATTTCTGATGTATTTGTGGGGAGGAAGGTGATCTCCGCGTCTTACTCTTCCACCATCTTGAAGGTCTCTCTTCAGTCTTCACTATATTTAAAAATAATATTAGTATCTCTTCTGAATGGCAAAGTATAGCCACAATAAATTTTTTTCTTAATAATCTAATCACTCAACAGGTTGTTGGGACAAATCTTTCTGAACCTACACGGAAAGCTGCCTTGTGGATACATGAGGGCTTATGGAGGTACTGAGCAGACCATCTGTTCTTCATAAATGTTTCCTGAATCTTTCTCCTGTCTCAAGTCAGCCACTATCAAGCTGGGTGAGGTCAGATAGTTACTTGTCCTAGTTGACCTATAATTTCTTTATTCTTAAAAGATAAGCACTTAACCAAATGACTGGTTTTTAAAGTTATCTATTGGTTTGATCCTCTGATCCTCTTTTTATAAAAGACATATTCCATACAACTTCAAAATGTCAAATAAATGGGAGTGGGACTATTTTGGCTTAGGCTGTGTTGAAGAGGCTGACTTTCACCTGTTTAGTCTTCTTTTCTTTTTATCCTCACCCCACCCCCAAAGTCCTTGATACACCTTAGAGAATCCCAGAGCTCCAGAGAACACAGTTATAAAATCATAGTTCTAATTATCATTATTATTTAGTTAAGCTCCAATTTTAAAAATTGTTTCAAAATATTATTTAGTTAATTGCCTTATAGGTTCCTACAATTTTAATTTTTCTATTGTTCTGTAATAAAACTTTTTTTTTCACTTCAATCATCAACATGTGCACAAAGGCAGTAAAGTAGAAAAGATGAACTTTCAAGGTTCATATCTATCCTCATGCTTTGGAGACTTTATGAATCTATAAACAATTCTATTTAATCACACACCCTTGAGTATCAGAAACTCAACTTGATGTTGGATTTTGTCAGGATAAAGAAACTGGTTGAGGTATAATCTAATTGACAAAACTTTTGAAAACTATAAAGTACTGTATCATAACTAATTGAATAACACTAAAATATATATGAGCGTTGAAATTCATGTGATAAAGTTGTCTGAATTTTATTGCTGTTCAGAGGAAAGGGAGGCCAGTATATTTTGCAGGAGTCAGAAAAAGGACAAAGTGAGATGAGCTGAGTCTAGAAGAAAGCAAGACTTTGGACAGACAAGACTGTCAGAGGTTGATGAGGTCCTTATACAAGTTTGGTGGCAGGACTGAATGCACGGAACCCAGCTTAGTGAGGCTGTGTGGTATGCAGGACGACCAAGAGCTGGGGTCAACAGCTCTGCTGCTGGACCCTGACTTTCCTCCTTAGTCAATGAAAGAATGTTTGTGGAGACACAAACAATATTTGGCACTAAAAACCATTCATTTCTTCTTCTCTCTTAGAGGGGGATATGAGGAAAAAAATTAATCCACTCTGCTCCCACCTATATATTATTTTGACCATGTCAAAATATTGGAAGAGTGCAACGTATTTATGGTATAAGTGCACAACTTATACTTTGAAATGTGTTTAAGTTTTGACCTTTACTCTAAGCAGAGAATTCATTTTTCATATGTAGATTGGTGATGTTAAGAATTGGTATAATATCTTCAAACGTGAATTCGTATAGTTCTGTGAAATATTTCTTACTGTCAGTTAGTCATGCGTAAGGAACTCTGCCTGGTAGGTCGGTGCTGCGCAAAACAGATGGCACAAGTCATGGGGTATCAGCTGTTCCAAGAAGTGGGATATGTTATGTTGGAAATCTAGCTTTTCACATATAAGAGGTGGAATAAGACTAAAACGAAGGGTGAAATGTCATTTTTAAGGAACAAGCCCCAGATAGATAAGGTAGGATCAACTACTACCATGTTACCTCTTACCATATCTATCTGGGCTTTGTTCCTTAAAGATGACATTTCACCTTTCGTTTGACGATTTTGTAAATCATCGTTGATCCTATTTGGTGAAGGAACAATAAAAATCTACCCCTCCGTAGAAGTTGGTGGTGTTTCTCCTCTTAAATTGCTATTATTTTTCTTTTTCATTTCGCACCCTGGCTCATGGGCTTTCTGGCCCTGAAACAGGTTGAAGCGAAAACAGGAAAACATCATTTCTCCTACTCTGTTTCCTGACAAGTCAGCACTAGGAAGTTCTAAGGACCTGGAGGTGTGGACTCAAGTCAGTTCCTGAAATCTTTCTAAATCAGTCTGTTTCATTCCCTGAGAAGGAGACTTGCTGTTAATAAGATTGTGACTCCCACCAAGAAAGAACATTGATAGAAAGTCAATTAACATATTTTATCACATTTATAGGCCGAATGGAAGAAAAATATGATACTCTCAAACAATGCTGGAAAGCTATTTGAAAAAAGAAACTCAACATCTCTTCACTAATGAAAAATATTTTAGGACACTTGGAATCAAAAGATGTATAATACTAGAATAAATAGGCAATATGTTTTTTAGGGAAAATAATATATAAATAATGGAAAAGAGGACAAAGAATTATTATTATATGTACATGATGCACCAACCAGGAAAATGAATGAATTACTTTGACAACTATTAAGAACCAAGAGATTTTAAGTGCATAATTATAATATTTACTTATGAAAATTATTAGATGTTCTCTTTAGAGCAATAACAAGTTATAATGTGAATGGGAAATATTCCACTTACAATATCAAGAAAAATGAAAACATCATGAATAAAACATACCAAGAAATGTTTTAGAAAAAAATTTTGAAGGACATAGTAATAGAAAATGATTTAATGTAGATAAAATCTATTGTGTTACTGAAACTTGCAAAGTTTATTTCTTTAGCTGTGTCAGCCTTGGGGTGCAAGAGGAAAGAGATTATAGCTATGCTACTATTAGGAAAATTCTCTGCTTTTCAATCTATGCCCTGAGCTGAGAATTCTGGACTTTTAAGTTGTTACTCCCTATCTTGAAGTTGTCAACCACTATTAGGAGCCACCTGTTCACCTCCAATCCCTTGAAATTCTCATGCCCTACATATTCTTCCATGCACAGACCACTCAGACTTCCAAGCTTTGCCTGTAATGGGCCGTTTATTACATGTGATCCCAGACAGCCCATGCATGCCTCTAGCTGTCAGAGTTCCAGCCCTTAATTGCACCAGGATTTTTCACTGCTCTCAGCACCAACTAGGCCAGTAATACATCCTAAATTTCACAAACTTTCTTGGTGGAATTGTTGTCAATTGCATTAGTTTAGTTGTAAACATGAGAGTCTAACTTATAATGTTAAGAGTCCAACAAAACATTGCTATAAGCAAAAGGATGATGGTTTATATAAGTAGGAAAGGATTATTAAAAGGATGGTGGTAACTGACAGAATCTCTTAAGGTGCCAGACGAATAGGTGTAGAGGTTACACAGAAAAGAATGCCTCAAATCCTATCCAGTACCCTTCTGCTGTTGCTGGGACGTAGGTAGTACATATGACTAAAACTGGACACTAATTCCACTGGAATTGCTGTCACTCACTGCAGCTCTTGGAAACTAGAAGTAGCTGCTGCCTCTGCTACCACCTATCAACACAACGTGAATTTCCAATCACTAAGGGTGTGTGATTGGAAAGGGTGTGAGGAAGGGTGTGTCTGATTGGCATGGCATAAACTGTGTGACCACAACTTGAGCTATGGAGGCTGGGAATGCAAATACTTTACATTTACAAGTCTTCTAGGGAGGCAACCTTAGCTTCTTCAGGAAAAGGAGTCCCTAAGCATAGGAAGGGGTTCTGTTGCCGGGATGCAAAAACAATGACAAATAGTAAGTAGGGGAAGTTCTTGCTCATGTATTTTCTTTCCGAAAAACATTTCGTCTCAACATTTCTATCTTATTTTTTGTTTCCAAAGGAATCATAGGGTCACATGATACGTTTTGAAATAATTAAGTAGAGTTCCAATTTTCATTAGAGTAGATTTAAATCAATCAGATAACTTGAAACAAAATTTACTTTTTATGATACTCAGTATTTCCATCTAGGAATATAGCATGACTCAATTGATTTACATATTCATTTATATTTTATAACAAAGTCTGCAAATATCTTTACGTGAAGATAAATTTACTAAATTTATTCCAAGGTAATTTTTCTGTTTCAAATGAGGTCTTCATATGGTTTTTAAACTGGCGTTTGTCAAAATATAGAGAAGTCATTGATTCGTAAGATTGTTTTATTGAAATATAATATACATTTAGAAAAGTATACATATCACATGAATTTTCATAAATTGAATATATCCTTATAATCAGCAACGAGATCAAGAAACAAAAAATTACCAAGCTTGACACCAAAGGCAAAAATCTTAGCATAATTTTCTTGAGCTCTATCCTTGTTGCTTATATGTATCAATAATTAATTTCCTTAGAGCTGAGTAGTATTTCATTGTATGTATATATCCCAATATATTTATTTATTCATCTGTTGATGGACATTTGAATTGTTTCTAATTTTTTATTGTTACAAATGGAACTGTTACGAACATTATGTGTAAGTTGTTGTATAGACATATGCTTTCATTTCTGTAGGATAAATATTCTGCCTTAAAAACTTACCTCAGGTTCCCATTCCCATCTTCATAACTCAGGGAAACTACACATTGAGTCTGCCTTCTTGTGCTTTGTCATGGAAAATCTTTCTAGGCTGGAGCAAATGTAAGGCTTACCTCTGTGTTTCTCATCATTCTGGGATCACTGTCTTTGAATTGCTAAACGTCCAAATTCTTGAAAACTGTTGCTTAATGAATTTTTTCCAGTTGTTTATTTGTGTCTGCTAGGAGGATTAATGCTACTCCATCTTGGCTTGAAGCTGAAGTCCTAGTAGATTTTTAATAAATAGCTTTACTGAGAGATACTACACATGCTATAATGTTCACTATTTCAAAGTGCAGAATAATCATTCTGTAGGTTGCCTTTTCATTTTGTGAATAGTTTCCTTTGCTGTGCAGAATCTTTTTAGTTTTATTTAGTCTCACTTGTTGATTTTTGCCTTGGTTGCTTTTGCTTTTGGTATCAGATTCAAAAAATCATCACCAAGACCTGTGTCAAGTAGTTTACCACCTATATTTCCTTCTAAAAGTTTTATGGTTTTAGGTCTTATAGGCAAGTCCTTAATCCATTTTGAGTTAATTTTTGTGTCTGGTGTAGGATAGTGGTTCAGTTTCATTCTTTTGCATGTGGCTGTCCAGTTTTTCCAATACTATTTATTGATGAGATTGTTCTTCCTCCATTGTATATATTCTTGCCTTCTTTGTCATAAATTAATTGACCATATCTGTGTGGGTTTATTTCTAGGCTCTCTATTTTGTTCTATTAATCTATGTTTTCATGCCAATACCATACTCTTGATTATTGTAGTTTTGTAATATAGTTTCAAATCAAGAAGTATAATGCTTGCAGCTTTATTCTTCTTTCTGAAAATTGCTTTAGCTATTTGGGGTCTTTTGTGGTTCCACACAAATTCAGGATTGTTTGTTCTATTTCTGTGAAAAATGCCATTGGAATTTTGATAGGGGTTGTGTTGAATCTGTAGATAGCTTTTGGTACTGTGGACATTTTAACAATATTCATTCTTCCAATGTATGGGCATGGAATATCTTTCTATTTATTCGTGTCTTCTAATTTCTTTCACTAATGTCATAATTTTCAGTGTACAAGTCTTTCACCTTTTTGGTTAAATTTTTTCCTAGATATTTTATTCTTTTTGATGCAGTTGTAAAAGGGTATTTTTTTCCTCAATTTTTCTTTCTTGTCATTATTATTACTGTATAGAAACACAACTGATTTTTGTATACTGATTTTGTTTTCTGCAAGTTTACTGAATTTGTGTGTTAATTCTAACAGTTTTCTGGTGTCTTTATGGTTTTCTATATATATGATATCATGTCATCTGCAAATAATGACAGTTTTACTTCATCCTTTTTAGGATTAGGATGCCTCTTATTTCTTTTCCTTTCCTTGGCTAGGACTTCCAGTACTAAGTTGAGTAAAAGTGGTGAGAGTGGGTATCCTCGGCTTGTTCTGATCTTAGAGGGAAAACTTACACCTTTTCACCATAGAGCATAATTTAATTATGGGCTTGTCGTATATGGCCTTTATTATGTTGGTGTCCATTCTCTCATACCCACTTTGTTGAGAGTTTTTATCATGAATGAAAGTTGATCAACATAGTCTTATATTTTTCTTTGTACATTTGTTTTAAATCAGATAGGAGAAGAAAAGTGTTACAAACAAAAATACACTCATATAAAAGAGTAAATGGATTTCATTTTATTGCTGTTTTTTATTTCTTCAGTCAATCAAATCTTCTAGTATCCTTTAATTTCAGCCTGAAGTACTCTTTTAAGCACCTTGTAGTGCAGGTGTCTTAGCAAAAGATTCTCTCAATTTTTGTTGTCTACAAATGTTTTAATTTCACCATCTTATTTTGGAGGATAGTTTTGTTAGACATAGAATTCTTGGTTAACAGTCTATTTCTTTCAGTACTTTCAATAGATCTTTCCACTGTCTTCTGGCCTCAATAGTTTCTGATGATAAATATTCTGTTAATCTTATGAGGATTCCCTAGTATATGATGAATCAAAAGTGACCCTTGATGTTGTCAACATCCACTCTTTTTCTTGACTTTTGACAGTTTAACCATGATGTTTCTAGGTGTGAAACTCTATGAATTAATCCCAGTTAATATTTGTTGAGTTTCTCAGATGTTAGATAAATGATTTTCCTTAAGCTTGGGAAATTTTTTGGCCATTATTTCTTCAACGATTTTTTTCTACCCAATTCTTTCTCCTTTTCTTCTGGGACTCCAGTTGTGCATACTTTGGTATGATTTTTGGTCCCCACATGTCTTTGAGACTGTATTTTTCTTTATTATTATTTTTCAGGGAGAAGCCAGACAGGTCAAATAGTGACAATTTCCTGTTTGGTGTTTAATAAAAGTCTGTTATTAACAACAATAGCTAATACTTAAGTTTTATTGTATGTCATGAGAATCGATACCTGAACAATTTTGAGTCTTCCAATACATAAACATGGTTTATTTCTCAATTCATTTAGCTCCCTTTAATTTCTCTTAGCAATATTTTGTAATATTCAATGTATCAATTTTGTACATATTTAAAAAATTTTGTCCCAATTATTTCATGATTTTTGTTGCCATGGTTTATGGTATTTTTAAAATTTCACTTAAATTATTTGTTGATAATATGTAAATATACAATAATTTTTGTATATTCACCTGTTTGCTACACTCCTCTTTAGTTGTAATACTTTTACTGCAGATTATTGAAGATTTTCTACCTAAATTATTTTGTCTTCTATAAATAAAGACAATTTTACTTCTTCCTTTCCAAACTGTTAGCCTTTTATTTCTTGCCTTATTGCACTGGTTAAAACGTCTAGATAAATGTAGTGAGTAGATATTCTTGGTTTATTCCATATTTTAAGTATAATGTTATCCAGAAGTTTTTCGTAAATGTCCTTAATCATGGTTGAATTTTTTCAAATATTCTTTTTCTTCATCTATTGAGAAAATCACATGTGTTTTCTTCTTCATTCTGTTAATATGATAAATTACACTGATATTTGTGGTAAACCAACATTGCCTTCTTAGAATAAACTATGGTTAGTCATGATATATTATTCTTTTTATACGTAGCTGGATTAGATTGTTAATAGTTAAAAAAAATTATTTTTGTATTTGTGTTCTTGCGAGAGGTCACACTGAGCTTTCGTCTCCTGTGATATCTTTGTCTGACTTTAGATCAAAAGTATTCTGTTCTCATAAAGTGAATCTAGAAGTATTTGTCTCATCTATTTTCTGAAGGAGTTTGTGTAGGGTTGGTCTTATTTCTTCTTTGAACTTTTTTTTTAATTTAATAATAATGATAATGATGATGACTCTAGTTTTGACAATTAATGTATTTTTTTAAATTTATTTATTTTTGGCTGTGTTGGGCCTTCGTTTCTATGTGAGGGCTTTCTCTAGATGCGGCAAGCGGGGACACTCTTCATCACAATGCGTGGGCCTCTCACTGTCGTGGCCTCTCTTGTTGCGGAGCACAGGCTCCAGACGCGCAGGCTCAGCAGTTGTGGCTCACGGGCCTAGTTGCTCCACGGCATGTGGGATCTTCCCAGACCAGGGCTCAAACCCGTGTCCCCTGAATTGGCAGGCAGATTCTCAACCACTGCGCCACCAGGGAAGCCCTCTTTGAACGTTTTGATGGAATTCATCAGTGATATCATGTGAGTCACCTAAAATTCTGAGGATAGATACATGTATAGATTACAAATTCAATTTCTTTAGTAGTTATAGGACTACTGAAATTTTCTTTTTCTTCTTGTATCAATTTTGGTAATGTTTATCTTTCATGGAATTTGTCCATTTTATTTGAGTTTTCAGGTTTATTGGCATAAATTTTTTCTATAATACTCCCTAATTGGCCTCTTCATTTCTATGAGACCTATAGTACTGAAATCTATTTGATTCCTGATATTGGTCATTTGTACCTTCTCTCTTTTTTCTTGATCAGTTTATCTAGAAGTTTATCAATTTTATTGACCATTTCAGTAAAACAGCTTTTGGCTTCATGGATTACTTATTGTTTGTCCATTTTAAATTTTATTTATATCTACTTATTACTTTGTATGTTTCTACTTACTTGGGTTTAATCAACATTTATTTTTCTAGCTTCTTAAGATGGAGACCTAAGATCATTAATTTTATAATTATTATTTATTTTCTAATATAAAATTTAAATTTAACTGTTTCTAACACATTTTGATACACTATGCTCTCATTATCATATAGAAGGGCTTCAAAATAAAAGAAACAAAAAAACCCTGATATGAAAAGAGATAATAGAAAAATATGTAAGCTACAGCTGTTTTATTATTTGTGTTTGTATAATGCATTTTTTCCTATTTTTTTAACTTTAAACTTATTTGTTTCATTAAATTAAAAGTGAGTTTCTTAAAGACAGCATATAGTTGGGCTCACATTTTTATTCAGTCTGATAGTCTGAAAGTCTGACTTTTAATTGGAGTATTTAGTTTATTTAAATTAATGTTATTATTGATAAAGTTAGATTTAATGCACCATCTTGATATATAAACTGCCATTTTATTTTTGTCTTCAATTTTATTGTCTTTTTTTGATTAACTGGTATTAGTGCTCCATTTTATCTCCAATACTGTGTTGTTAACTAACTCATCTACTTTAAAATGTTAAGCATTTACAATATGTATTTTCAACTTTATTAAGTCTTCTTTCAAATAATGTTATTCTAATTCACATATAATTTGGGACCTCTGTAAAAATATACTTTCATTTCATCCCCACTGCTTTTGTATACAACCAATTTTTAAGCAATAAAAGTTTTTAAGGAATTTAATAATTAAGAACAAGTAAGTTACATTTCCCACATATTTCTGATGCTCTTCATTCCTTTGTTTGGACACCATTAGAAAATGAAATGCAAACCTCATTCTGAATTAATTTATTTGCGATGTATACATATGACAAGGAAGTAGGACCCTTAATAGATAAAACTCATAAGTTAATAACAAGATAAAGCAAATAAAAATGGTCAAAAGATTTGAATTGACACTTTATTAAAGACAGTCTTGAATGGCTAACATGCATGTTGAAAGATGCTCAACATCATTAGTCACCAGGAAAATATCAAGATGAGACTGTAATAGATATTATATAGCCTCTAGATAGCCTCTAGAATGGTTGTAGTCAAGAAGACTGAAAATACCAAGTGTAGGGGATCTTGTGGAAAACTGTCACTTAAACACTGCTGGTGGAAGTATAAAGTGGTAGTAATACTCGGGATACTTTTTGGATATTTCTCATAAAATTAAACATTTTGAGGATAATCATAAAATCCAGCGATTTTACTACTAGGTATTTATCCCAGATAAATAAAAATAGATGTCCATACTTGGTCGTGAACAGAAATGTTCACAGCGATTTTGTTAATAATAGCTTCAAACTGGAAAGTCAAATATATACCAACAGGTGAATGAATAAGCAAATTACAGTGCATACATGCGTTGGAATTCTACTTATCAACTAAAAGAAACAGTCCACCAATACAGGTATTAACATGGATGACTCAAAATATTTCACTAAATGAAAGAAGGCAGATGTATAATAATACATACTGTATGATTCCATTGATATGTTCTATATAAAGCAAAGCTTGATATTAACAGAAATCAGGTCACTAATTATCTGGATTGAGGAAGAGGGATCGCCAGCAAAGGGGCAGGGAGGGGCTTCCCTGGTGGCGCAGTGGTTGAGAATCTGCCTGCCAATGCAGGGGACAGGGGTTCGAGCCCTGGTCTGGGAAGATCCCACATGCCGCGGGGCAACTGGGCCCGTGAGCCACAACTACTGAGCCTGCGCGTCTGGAGCCTGTGCTCTGCAGCAAGAGAGGCCGCGATGGTGAGAGGCCCGCGCACCGCGATGAAGAGTGGCCCCCCTCTCGCCGCAACTAGAGAAAGCCCTCGCACAGAAACGAAGACCCAACACAGCCAAAATAATAAATAAATTAATTAATTAATTTAAAAAAAAAAAAGGGGCAGGGAGACTTCTTTGTATAAGGAAACATTCTATCTTGATTATGATGGCAGTTACATCAGTGTATACATTTTTCCAAACTCATTGATCAATTTAATTAAAGTAGTTGGATTTTATTGTAAGTTAGTTTTAACTCAATAATATTGACCTAAAAAACAAAGAATAGAAGTTTGTACTTTAAAGGACCACTGAGGGCTGGTCATTTTGGGAGGAGAGGATTTTAATAACTTTCACTATTTCTTCTTTGAAAATCAGTATGTTTTTAGTTCCTATGTTTTCTGTAGTCATTTGAGTATACTACATATTTTTAAAATATTTTCCATTTCATTCATATTTTCTAACTTATTTGCATAGAAAACAAAGTTGTCTTCTACGTATCTACATTTTTCTCTTTTTCTGTGGTTATTTTCCATCTTTTTAATTCTTACTTTAGGTAACTTTTCGTTCTGTGTTTTTTTTTTTTTACTAGATTTAGATGGTGATTTATTTTCTTACAGAACCATCTTTCTTTGTATTTATTAATTTTACTCTGTTTTCTAGTTGATTTTTGCTTTTATCTATCAGTTTTGCCTTTTGTTTTCCTGTAATGGATTGTTTTTCCTTTTCTACTTCGAATTTATATGCTTAATTTATTTATTTTCTTTATTTTTTCTTAATAATGCTATAATTTTTTCTGAGCTATACTTTAACTGCAGCCTACAGACTTTCCTATATACCATCATATCATTATTTTTGGAAAATGTGAAACTTTTGCTTTATTATATAATTGACCCACAAGTTATTTAAGGTAAATTAATTTTTATTTACAAGCAATAAGAGCTCTTTGTTTTCTGGTTTTCTTGGTAGTTTCCAGTCTATTGCTTGAATCCCTTTTCCCCCTAGGATGTTTTTGAAGAGATTTTGCCATCTACTCCTTTGAAGAGGCTGGAGCAGTTCTGGGAAACTTGTTGAGAATATCAATGACATTGCCAGTAATATTTATTTTAGGGTCCTCTTCATTCTCATTCACACTTTTTCAGAGAAAAAGCAAAGCATGTGAAACTAGACTTTTAAAAAGTTAGAGTCAGGGACTTCCCTGGTGGCACAGTGGATAAGACTCCACGCTCCCAGTGCAGGGGGCCCGGGTTTGATCCCTGGTCAGGGAACTAGATCCCACATGCATGCCGCAACTAAGATGCCACAACTAAGGAGCTCACGTGCTGCAACTAAGGAGCCTGCCTGCCGCAGCTAAGACCCAGTGCAAGTAAATAAATACATAAATGAATAAATGGGGGAATAAGAAATAAGAAAGATAATAATCTAAAAAAAAGGATAGACTCAAATAGGGATTACTAAATGTACTGAAATTGGTTCTAAAGTCAATTAATTTAAAAAAAAATTTCAAGATATTAGCTAAGGCAATGGAAGAATATCTTTAGAATAAGTAAAGGAGATAACTTTCAATGGTGAATACTTTGAAAGCAATAACATTCATATGGATCTGCAAACTCTGCATTGTTTTAAAAAAATATATTCTCATTGTATCAGTACAGTCTTATTCAAAATATAACAAATTTGGAGTTAGCTACCTGAGTTGGCATCCTGCCTTAATCAGTCACTAATTGTGTGATCTTGAGCAAGTTCTATAACTTCACTGAGACTCAGTTTTGTCATAGTTAAGCATATATAATAATAATAATGTCTCATAAAGTCATGATGTGAGGGTTATAAATGTAGTTTATTCAAAGCACAAAACCTGCCACAATGAAGACATCCTTCAAATGGTAGTTATTTCTGTTTGTGCTGTTATCAAAAGAACCGAAGTAAGAGCGGAAGTATAAGAATTCTCATCTCACTCACTATATTGTACTATTTTCAATTTTGTGAATCAATAGTATGCAAGCGTTTTAAGAAATAGGATTTATGCATCTTCCACAGAACCCAGATATATGACTAATGTGGAAGAGTTATCCAATAAATTTATTCATTCTGCCTTATCTTATCGAGCATTTATTATGCTCATAGAAACATAAAACTGAAAAATAAGTTGGGAGTGCTTAGATCCATCTTGTCTTGGTGTGTCACAGAAAGATTTAACCACGAGGTGGCAGCAACATATAGGGAAAGACACTGACTTTCTCTTGTAGAAGTTAGCTGGTCTGTGTCAGCATAACCAGCGCGTCAGCTTCCCAGCTGCTGGTAATGGCCTGAGTTACCTTCTAATTGTCACCATGAATCCATTCCATAGCTGATGCTAATGAAGGAAAGCCATACGTTCTCTCCTTGACCATCCCAACAGGATTCTCAGAGTGATATTTGGGGATTTCTTTTTGTTTCAAGTGAAAAAAATTACTAAATGAACAATATACTTTAAAAGTGCTCCCATTGCACTTGGTACTATCTCTACTTCAGCTCAAATCAGCTTGTCCTCTCTCTATTTCTGTAGCTGTGTCACGAGCCCCCGGTGAGGATATTTTTTTTTTACCTTTAGCATATTTAAATTTATATATTATTATCATTCTTCAAATTTAGTTATAATATTCTCTAGGGGCATTTGTTTTAACCAATTAGAACACAGATTGTAGAACTAGCTGTGATTTTTCTAAATTTTATACTTTTTTAGTTTGGAATAATTTCAGGTTTATAAGAAAGTTATAAAAATAGTACAAAGAATCCCCAACTATTCTCCCCATGAGGATATTTAACCTCTCTCTGTAACCTTGATGGCTAGTACCATTCCCCACAGTTGAGAAAGAAAATGATTCAATAATAATTTCTCCGGAAATAATCTTACTTCTGAAATGTATTGTGTAGGATGGTTTTAAGCAAATACCAGAGTCCAGATGAAACTTTCTGTATCTAGCCACCGTCCAGAGAAATCCAACATCTGATAGTTGCCTTTGTTTGTCCAAGGTTTTGAACCAAGTTGTTTCTTATTACCATTTCAAAACTCTATTCGTACCTGCCTGCTTGCATTTTATTCACAATCCTCAAAGGATTTTCATGTATTTACTCTTTACTGCAATCTTTATGAGTAGATGAAACAGGCATTACTGTGTCAACTTTACAGATTTTACAGATCATTAAAGTGACAATTAGAGAGATTAACTACATGGGAACGAAATCAGTGTAGGAATTTATACTGAAGAGTTTGACTCCCACTTTACCGTTCTTTCTTCTCTACCTTGCTGCTTTTTCCTCAGTAGAAACATCATGATGCTGTCCTGCAAATACATCTTAATAAGAGGTAAGAATGAATTAGGCTCTAAGGCTTTGAACAGCATTTAATCTGCAGGCTAGACATTTGAAGACAATCTCTCTTACTCTATAGTTTTCAGTAAAATGGCTCAAATTGTCCTGGCAAGAACTATCCCTTATAAATAACCTTTGAGGGCTTAGAGATATAAAAAATTTCTCTTCATCCGACATTCACACATACCCTTTGTAACAGTCAGGGCCCTTTGATCACAAGTGACAGAAAATCCAGCCTGCCCTGCTTTACACACCAAAGGGATTATATTGATTTCTGACTAAAAGTACAAATGTGGGTCTGACTTCAGAAGAAACTTAATCTGGACACTCCAATCATGTTTTTAAGATTCTATTTTCTCTCTCTCTTTATCCTGCCTTCTGCAGTGTCAACGTCTTCCTCAGGCTCTGTGTGTCCTTTTTCCCATCCCAATCTCCTTGTCCCCAAACAGCTCCATGAGCAAAATGACTGCTGTGGTTCCAGACCCCAGACTATACCATCTAAAGATGGAGAGAGATCCTCTTCCGGAAGATCCCAAGCAAATCCTGGGATTTATCTTTTCTCTTTGGCCTGAATAGAATATTATGACTATTCCTCAAACCATACAGAGCAGGAGATAGGATTCGCTGATTGACTTTAACTAACCAGGGTCCATTCCCATAGCTGGAATGGAGCTAATCTTCCCAAGTCCCAGGCCAGAGAATGGAGGCAGCCTCGATTCTCCAAAGTCTTTGGGCAGAAGAAGAGGGAGATGGATATTGGGTGGCAATCAGCAAATTATACTTCCTTCACTGTGCCCCTGTTTTTAGGCTTCTTCAATATATTATTTCATCAATTATTACTTCCTCATATTTCCTCACAGTTACTTCCTCTCTTTGAATTGGAATACTTGGGGTGAGATTTATAATTGAGATTTTTCTGTAGTATCAAGACCTTTTATCAGGAGTCATATCTTGCTGTTGGCTAAACGCCAAGATATTTAGCCATATTTAGATGGTTAGCTAAATTTTGCTGGATACAAAATTTACTAACCATCTAACTTAAACACATCACAAATTCTGAGTCAACAATAAAAATACTTAATTCTTGAGGGATTGAGATAGCAGAGGTTAAAGCACCTAGCAGAAAATTGGTTCCCTTTTTTCTCATGAATGACTTGAATGGCTCAACTAGACACTGACCCCTCATCTACCTGAGTTCTAATAGGGCTTGGCACTAAAATGTATGTTCCAGAAAGCCCTCCATCCACTTCATCCAGGTGTCCCCAATAATTTTGTCAACTTGGTATGGTCGTATCCTTGGGTTATATCCTTCTCCACAGGAACATTGTGTAACTGGAGGAATGAAACCATCACCAACCATCTCTCCCCCAGACAGACCAGAAAGGAGGACAGTCTCTGGTTAAGAATTCACTTGACTTCTAACAAGTGATAATTTTAGTAGTTTCAATGTGCTAAGAGAATGTCCATTAAGAGACTTTTTGGTCTGTACTAGGTTTATCTCCCGTTATCTTCAAGCCTGAGGAGGGAAATTTTGAAAACTAGAGTATGAAGAAAAATAATTAAAATTGCTATTCATAGCAAGGTAAGGTCATAAACCTAGAGCAATAGTTCTCAACGGGGACAGTTTTGTCCCTCAGGGAACAATCGGCAATGTTTGAAGATATTTTGGGGGGTCACAAGTGGAGAAAGTTGGTGGTATTGGCATCCGGTGTTTAGAGACCAGAGCAGCTGCTAAACATTCTATCAGTACAATGCACAGGGCAGCTCCTGACAACAAAGAATTATTCACCTCTGCTCAAAAGTATCATTGTAGAATATGGGACAGAAAAAATAATTTTTTCCCTTCTTAGTGGATTATATCCTACAATCTGTGAGATTCGATGTGTGTCCTTCAGGAGGTATGTGTTTGTGTGTGTGTGTGTGTGTGTGTGTGTGTGTGTAGTTTGTGTGTTTGACTGAACAGTTACTTACTGAATAACCAGGACAATAAAGACGTATGTCTAGCTGGGGCTAGATTGGACTCGATTTGGATGTCACTGCCTTCCTTGTAGAAAAAGTTGAAGATCTAAACCAATACTTTCCTGTGCTTTGCCATTCAAGAATTTCCAAATATAATTGAGACTAGGAAAAATGTACTTCTTGAGAGAGGGACAGGTACTGCGGGACAATGGTGAGCCCCAAGTGAAGGTGGAGAGTCACATAGCAGAATTTAGAAGAGACAATTTCACAGAAAAGCACGAACGGAAGAACTATGGATGGGGGCGGGGCATACATCCCGGGTTCTCAGCAGAGTTCTAATTTACCCCTATTGTCCAGATAGCTATTAATAAAGCCCCCTTTTGTCCTAATCATGGAGCAAGCTTAGCCCCCAGAATGAACGCATAGAGCCCACACAGGGAAGGATTATATTTCTTGAGTGCTTTGCCATTAGACTAACATAAAAGTACAATTTTAAGTGTTTATCCTTCTCTTATGTTGTAATTCATTTTTTAAGTTTTCCTAACCCTTCAATACAATCTGATCTAAAGTTGTGTCTGGAAAATAAAGAAACAGGCCTGTCCGTCTCACCCTCATTAGCAACCAGCAGCCAAGTACAGAGTTCAGTGACCAGAGAGGTCGTCAGAGGCAGATCTGGGAGGAGAGGCCAGTGGCGAGAAGCAACCTGGGCAAATCAGAAGGATTTAGTTCTTTTGAATTAAAAATTTTTTGACTGGGGACTTGAAAAGCTGATTTAGTTATCAAAAGTTTTTTTGGACCTTAATCACATTCTCTGCACACTGCTTGGCTCCATTTTATTTATTTATTTATTCATTCATTCACTCATTCACTCATTTATGCATTTATTATGTATTCCTCATTTCCTGTAAAACTCCTATTTATCCTGCCTGAGTATTGGATGCTACGCCTCTCCCCTCAGGCGGATCTGACTGCTTTGTTCTTGCTTGTCAACCAGACATTTCATCCACTCTTTATATAGTTCTTGGAATTAAATTTGTTCCATGACATGACTTTTAGGTCATGGAACAAATTTAATAACTTTCACGGTTATTCATCTACTCATGGTTCAACATACTCACATTACTGTTCGTGTTTCTCCTTGAGACATAGGAAAAAAATAAAAGCAGAGCCCTGGCCTTGTGTGGCTGGTATAAGAGAGAAAGTAACAATTACATTTCTCGATTGGTCCAAGGTCTGAAAAGTGGAGCTGAAAATGGAGGTCCTCCAGGCATTACAAGAAAGGAAACCAAAAATATGGAAGCCCAGAGAACAAATCTGGGGTGGAAAAGCTTAAGGCAGTATGCTCTCATACCTGGCAGGTCATCACATTACCTGTAAAATTTATAACACATAGATGGCATGCCCACCACAGATATGCTCAAAGAAAATCATCCAGATTGGGATCCAAGGATCTGTACTTTTGGAAAGCATCCCAAAAGTGATTCTGAAGAGCGATCAAGTTTAAGAAATTGGGTTCTGGGGATTTAAGGTGAAGAGCTGCCTTGCAGCTGTGACTGCACTTAGGGATCCTGCCATATCTGGGGACAGGCTTACAGAGTTTCTGAGATGCAACACGTATTGCTGGTCCCTGAGTCCTGCTTGGGCCCAGCCTAATTTGCATCATATACCCTCCCGTACTCCAGTCTGGGGGGGCCAGGTCCTCACTGCCTGTGTTCCTGGCTTTAGGTAGAGCACTGACCTAATATATAGATCCCATCAATTTGTATTGGGCCTTACTCTCTTTCCCTTGGCTTATTTATACTCATGGCACAAAAAGAGATGAGAATAATTTTTTTTAATTAGCCACAATCCCGTATATATATATTATTTTCCGTAAAATCTGTGCCACAAGGAAGGAGTGGTTTCCAAGCCTGGGAAGCCTCTTAGAGCTGGTGTGTGCCATTTTGTTACTGAGCTGCCTCTTCTGAGTGGCTTGGCTTATCTCACTGCTTGCTGCCGGAGATTTTTAAGCTACAAAATATTAATTGCATGATTTTCAGGGAATTGGCATAATTCTGTACAATGGGACCTCCTGTTTAAAAAAGACCTTGCCCCCAATCCATATATAATATGTCTCCTAATCTTGCACTCGTGATTTCTTTTAAAAATTTGAACATATTTATTTGTTTTTCTGTTTACCACACTTTCTTGTTTTTTTTTCTTAACTACCCTGTTATTAAGAACACCTTCCCATTATTAAAAAAAAAAACAAAACAGTGATTATAGTAATGTATGACTTAAAAGTACAGTATTCCCACAGGACCTTCTGATTTAGGTATATTTAATATTCTTAATTTGCGACACTGTTGTATATTAAGTGTAATGTGTACATATGTTTAAATATAAAAACACAGAGGCTCATAATTTGAAAGCATAAAAATAAAAACTAACCTGGTAAAAAGCAGGCTTGGAGTGTGTATCATTGAATGGATTCTGAGATGACATCCCTATACTAATTATATAAGTCAATGAACAAAAAGATTAGCTTACCCTCAGCATTTCAGGGTCATATCTTTGGGGTTTGGTATAAAAAATTAAAACTACATGAGGTTAAAATGAAACTCAGGGGATTCCAATAGTATTTTATACTTGGTGAATTAGTGCCTTTATAAAAGAGGCCCCAGAGAGCTTGTGAGGCCCCTTCCACCATGTGATGATACACGAAGTCTACAACCTGGAAGAGGGCCCTCACCCTACCATGCTGGTACCCTGATCTCAGACTTCCAGCCTCTAGAACTTTAAGGAATATTTTTTGTTATTTATAAGCAACTCAATCTGCTATTTTGTTATAGTAGCCAGAATGGAGTAAGACACTTAATATAGTGGTCAGTGCCTGGTCCCTATTGAATTTACGATATCATGTCCTTGCTTCACTACCATCCTTAGGTACTCATCATCCATGGCCAAAAATTAAAATTATCTAGTTTTATATCTCCAATAACTTTTATGATCTGGCTATAATCAATCCTTCAAGCCTCATTTTCACCTAGTTTTCTCTAAGAACCCTCTGTTTCACCCAGACTACACAGCTTCCTCATTCCTAGGGAAAATACCTTTGTTCAGGATTTCCCACTCTTCAGAAAGGGCAACCAAACTTTTTTCCATATATCTGAGTCCTACTTGTAATCTAACACCTAGTTTACATTGGACCCAAACCGAAAAGCCTTTCTTGACCTCCCAAGACCAAAGTGTTCTTTCCCAGAATTTCTGTATCATTGAAGGCCCATTTCATTCTTCTGGCCCTTAACATAAGCTGTCTGCACTGTCAGTGAACTTTAAAGCTATGTTTGTATCTTGTTGTCTCAGTTATGTTGAAAGTCCCTAAGGATAGAAATTTGGAGGTTTCTTCTTTGTAATCTTTCATAGCATAAAATAGTGCCTTTCATACCACACTCAAATATGTATTTAATTTTTGGTACACCCAACAGAAGTAGATATAGAGTAAGTATTACACAACTGAATATCTAACTGTTTATAACAGTAAGGTATTTTTTAATATATGAAAAAAGTTAGTATTCGTTCCAGTCACTTATTTTTTTATTTTCATATTATCTTTGGATAACATGTGAGTTTCTTTTCCAGTTGTTTTCAACAGTCCCTAATTTTAAATGTTCAAGCACAATTTTTAAAGATGTTAAATGGTAATTCTGGCTAAAAATAGTTCTTATTGAATGGCTCTGATTTGGGACTAAACTTTGAAAAGAAGACAATCAATGTTTTTCCTAGAGCTTCTTATTAAAAGCACAATAAACATTCCCAGAATTGTGGAGAAGTTATAGCACAGTTAAGTTTGTTTGTCCTGGAGCCAAAAATTCAAAGGAACATATGTTTGTCAAGTTAGTGGAGTGTGAGAAGATGGGTTTAAATAATCACAGGATAAATCTGTTGCTAAGCTGTTCAAGGATTTGAAAGTTTTAGATGAATGTGATTGAGATCAGGGGACTGAGGGAATGAGCAGAGCCTGTAATTGTGGTCATTTAGTCTATATTTCTTTACACTTACCATGATTGTGTGCTCCTTTCCCACAGCAAACAGATGTTTGCTCTGCACTATTCCATTACTCAGTTGGAAAATCAAAAGCTGCACATTTCCAGGATTGTTCAGTTACACACTGTATTAGGGCCAACCATCCTAACTCATTCTGCCTTCAGAGTTAATCATGTCCGTACGACAATTACATACATCGCTAACTTAATACCCTGACAATAACTGAGGTGGTATTTTCCAACTGCTTGTATTATAACTCACCTAAATATCCTGAGAGGACCAGACAGAAGTAAAGGGACTTGACTTTCCCATTCAAGACTTCAGAGAGTAATTTGGCATTTATTTGTTTCACTCTCAGAATTCAACTCTTTAAAAAAAGAAAAACCCATGTGGTTTTAATTAAAAACAGAGTACAGACTTATACTAGATAATTTGGAGGCAATAAACAAAGAAAAAAAAGAAAAGAAAATTTTCTCATATTTCCATCCATCTGTCATGACCCACTATTAGTATTTTGTAGTATTACTGTTTTTTCTTGGAATATATAACATATTTTTAATAAAATCTGAATCGCACAATACTATTTTATCATTTTCTTTTAAATTTAACAATACAATGTGCATGTTATACCATGTTATACATTACTTATCTTCTATAATGTCATTTAAATATATTTGTAGTATTCCATTATCTCCCTATTCTATATTTTAACTAATATTTTAGTAAGGAATGTTTATGCTTCCATTTGTAACTATCATAAATACTTCTGCAGTAAATATCTGTGCTTATTTTTTGTTACAGTCGTTGCAATTGTCTATTATATTCGTGTTGTATCAGATGAGTTCTTTGTTCCTCTTTATATGTTTTCTGTGCAAGCACTTTTCTTCTGAATCCAGGACAATTTCTCAAGCTTGTTTTCTAATTCCCTTTCTTATCCAATCTAATATATTCTCCCTCCTCTACACTTCAGTAGAGATTATATTTTTCGTCCTAGAATTTTCCTTATTTGAGCTTTTTCCCCCCTCATAAAGGCCTGGCCTAATTTCAAGATGTAATATTTTATCAGATAACTTGATGAACAAAGATTAAATATTTACAAACATTTCTTCCGTTTCACAATGTATGTGTTTCCCTGAGGGCTATTTGTTAATGTCTCAGCTCAACTCCTTTCTTTGAATAGCTGTTCTTTCATGTGCAGCTAATCCTCCCCTACACGATGATCCCATGTAATAAGCCATAAAAAGACACATGGTCTGAAAAAACTTTTTTTTTTTTAATTTATTTTATTTATTGATTTTTGGCTGCATTGGGTCTTCGTTGCGGTGCACGGGCTTCTCACTGAGGTGGCTTCTCTTGTTGTGGAGCACAGGCTCTAGGCACGCGGGCTTCAGTAGTTGTAGCGCACAGGCTTAGTTGCTCCGTGGCATGTGGGATCTTCCTGGACCAGGGCTCGAACCCGTGTCCCCTGCATTGGCAGGCGGATTCTTAACCACTGAGCCACCAGGGAAGCCCTGAAAAAACATTTTAATGCAACTTTTGGGTGACAAAAAACATGCTAAGAAGTATACCCTAAATGTTAGAATTTCTGGAGTATCTGGAAGGTATGTTCTCTACGATGGCGGCTGTCTGTCAAATAGTATTCTGATATTAATGGTTTCCTTCAAAAATGGACAGGATCAAAATTTATTTATAGATGAAATCACTGAAATTAATAAAAGGAAGACTAATTGTTAGTGCATGTTACTATTTATGTCAGCAAATTTTGTGCAGTCTTTTATTAACATGGCTTTACAGAAAGAAAGCAAGAAATCCATTTTATCACGTTAGGAGAATTTTTTCTAGTTTCAGGTCTATCTTGTTGTAATCTCAAGACAGTGCTATTTTTAAAATTCTAACTTTAGGTGTAAGGTAAAAAAATCTCTATTAATGGCTGTTTCTCATTAGCTACAAATTTCTGAGTTGTTTTATGTTTTGGAGGAAAGGGGTCAGGAGTGTGTGTGTGTGTGTGTGTGTGTGTGTGCATGCTTGCACAAGCTTAGGAGGGAGTAAGGGGGAGAGAGAGAGAAATAGAGAAATGAGGGGATTGTTAAGAGAAGCTCTAATAGAGAGGATCACTAAGAGACATTTTATACTGAAATCATCAAGAATAGTACCACCTAAAAAAAGTGAATGAATGACAACGAACACTCATCAAATTATAACCTTTGTGGGAGGGCAGGTTTGATGCTGGCAACTGGAGACGCCTGTCATGCTGAGACGCTAGATGGCTGATATAAGTTTATGGCTTAACAATGACAAAATTCTTTTCAACTTCTGTTAAAACTGAGTTGAGAAAAACTAACAGTATCTCTCTATCTTACAGTGGTATTGTGTTATAATGTTGTGAGTTGCTGGGGCAAGGAATAAGATAGTGACTTTATTTGGAAAGCCAGTAAACCGAGAAGATGGTGGATGAGTGTCCCCCAAAACCATCCTGCCTGGATTTGGGTGCTAGTTTCTTTTATAGAACAAAGAGGGGGTGATGAGACGGTAAAGTAAAAAGAGGATAAGTTGTAGCAAATATTTCCTGGTTCCTGACAGACTTTGGTGGGAATGTGTTCATTTCTTCTTTCCTCCAGCCATTGACAGGTGGGCCTGGTCAGGATGTTTCCTGTGGACTTGAAGAAAGGTGTTTTAGCTTAACATTTAGGCTTGGGAGGCAGAATTGCCAGTGATGGATTATTATGTATACTTTATGCTATGGGCAACATTCCTTCAGTGATTAACTTGTGGTTAGCAAAAGGCATAGAATACAAAAGTTAAAGTAAAAGAAACAGACCCAATATGGAGTCAGATTTGTTCTTCCCTATTACAATAATAAGAAATATATATCTTGATTCTTGTCCTTGACTCCTGGCCAGACCTCCTAAAACCCTTGTAATTTCCTAAATAATAAGAGCAAAAGGAGCATTTTTAGTTACATTCCTTTTTTGTCCCTAGTTCCTGAAAATGGCTTTGGAGCTATAAATGTGAAATTTGCATCTTTTCTTATTCATAACAGGCCCATTTCAACCTTTATTATGTTAATAAAGTGACTTTTGGAAAGCCTCTCAGGATGGGGTTGCTGGTTGCCAGGAGAAACAACCACATGATTAAAGAGGGTTAATCACCAATGACCAAAGAAATGGGCAGATGACCTGAATAGACATTTTTCAAGAGAAGACATATAAATGGCCAATGGGTGCATGAAAAAGTGTTCAACGTCACCAATCATCAAGGAAATGGAAATCGAAACCACAGTGAGATATCACTTCACACCTGTTAAGATGGGTATTATCAAAAAGACAAGAGATAAGTACTAGCAAGGGTATGAAAAAAAT
Source organism: Eubalaena glacialis (assembly GCF_028564815.1). Lineage (NCBI taxonomy): Eukaryota > Metazoa > Chordata > Mammalia > Artiodactyla > Balaenidae > Eubalaena > Eubalaena glacialis. Next base: position 110,860,054 of record NC_083724.1, read on the forward strand.
GGAAACCTTGTGCACTGTTGGTGGGAATGTAAACTGGTGCAGCCACTATGGAAGACAGTATGGAGGTTCTTCAAAAAATTAAAAATGAACTACCATATTATCCAGGAATCTCATTTCTGGGAATATATCCAAAGTAAATGAAATAATTATCTTGAAGAGATAGCTGTACTCCCATGTTCATTGCTGCATTATCCATAATAGCCAAGTTGTGGATGTAAGCTAAGTGATCATCAATGGATAAATGGAAAAAGAAAATTATATATATAATTTAATATATGTATGTATTATATATATCTCCAATGGAATATTATTCAGCCTTAAAAAAGAAGGAAATCTTGTCATTTGTGACAACTTGGAAGAAGCTAGAGCACATTATGCTTAGTGAAATAAGCCAGACTGAGAAAGACAGATACTACACGGCATCCCTTACAGGTGGAATCTAAACCCCCCAAAAGTGAAACTCATTGCAATAGAGAGTAGAAAAGTGGTTGTCAGGGCTTGAGGGTGGGGGAAGTAGGGAGAGGTTAGTAGAATGCTACAAACTTTCAGTTATAAGATGAATAAGGTCTGAGGGTCTAATGTATAACTTGGTGACTACAGTTGATAACACTGTATTGCATAATTGAAATTTGCTAAAACAGTAGAATTTAAATGTTCTCACCAAAAATAATAATTATAATAATAATAAGGTAAATATGTGGGGTAATGGATAGGTTAATCAACTCAGTGAGGGAAATCCTTTCATAATATATACAAATATCAAGTTGTATACCTTAAATATCTTACCATTTTATTTGTCAATTACACCTCAATAAAGCTGGGAGGAAAAAACCACTAATGTCCAATGATGTAATCAACGATGCCCATGTAATGAAGCCTTTATAAAAACCCCAACTAACGGGATTCGGAAAGCTTCTGGGTTGGTGAACACATCAAAATCATGGGGGCGGGGTGACACATTCAGAGAGAATATGGGAGCCCTGGGCTCCTTCCCCCCATGCCTTGCCCCATTCATCTCTTCCATTTGGCTGTTCCTAAGTTGTATCCTTTAAAATAGATAGGTAATAATAAGTGAAGGTCTTTCCTGAGTTCTGTGAGCCATTCCAAGAATTTTTTTGAACCTGAAGAGTTGTTTAACCCTTTTCTATTTATAGCTGGTTGGTCAAAAGTATTTGAGGCCTGGACTCGTGATTGGCATCTGAATTTGGAGCAATCTTGTGGGACTGAGCCCTAACCTGTGGGATTTGAAGCTAACTCCAGGTAGATACTGTCAGAATCGAATTGAATTGTAGGGCAACCAGCCGGTGTCAGAAAATTGGTCAGTGTCAGGAAAAAATCCACATGTGTGTGTTAGAAGTATTGAGTGACGGAGAAACTTTTTTTTCCCCTTTCCTTACGTATGTCTACCAAAATGAGATGTTAAAAAAGTTTTTTCAATTATTGAAAACACAGAGTACATTGTCTTTTCTCAGCAACAGAGAGAATCACCAAATAAAAGTCATTTTATCAGCCAACTCTGAGTCATGTATTTATTTATCACTTAGTGACCAGTTATTTGACATACTTTGCAGTAAAGAGTAGAAATTGAGTTGAATACACAGGTTGAGTTTCTGTGATACGGCCTATGGTAAATTAAACTTTAAGGATTGGAATAATCAAAGAAGACACTTTGTTAAATTAAGTATTGATGATATATGACAAACTGGAGTTTAGAAAATGTTCACCAAAGTGCCTGAAAAATGGTTTAATTTCCTATTCAAGAGTCAATAATTTGTCCTTAGACCCAAAACACCGGTGCCAATCATTACACTGGTCTCAAAGACAGAAAGATGGTAATCAACACAAGTTTTATATTAAGTATTTTGTTCTTGTTTTGGTAGTATCTTAACATGTGCTTAATTTGTAGACTGTCTTTAGCTTTCCACGGTGCAGTAAAGTCTATCTTTTCCTCTACTATCTGTGTGACAGGGAAATAATATATTATTTTCTTTTTCTTTTTTTTTTTTTTTCTTTTTTTTTGGTTGTGTCGGGCCTTCGTTTCTGTGGGAGGGCTTTCTCTAGTTGCGGCGAGCGGGGGCCACTCTTCATTGCGGTGCGCGGGCCTCTCACTGTCGCGGCCTCTCTTGTTGCGGAGCACAGGCTCCAGATGCGCAGGCTCAGTAATTGTGGCTCACGGGCCCAATTGCTCCGCGGCATGTGGGATCTTCCCAGACCAGGGCTCGAACCCGTGTCCCCTGCATTGGCAGGCAGACTCTCAACCACTGCGTCACCAGGGAAGCCCGAAATAATATATTATTATCCTCTGTTTACTAAGAAGAAATGACACTAGAGACTGGAAGTGATTTGTTGAAATCCCCCAGCAAGTCAGTGGTAATTCCTGGGTCAAAATACTGGTAGCTTGACTTCTCAGCTGCTGCTTGCTTCCCCTCCACCCATCCCTTCCACACATACCAGCAGAATCACAGCACAAGCTCGCCCTTGTGCTCAGTTCTCTTACTGCTCCTTATGACTTTGTACACTTTAAGCACATTTCTCACAGTTCAGTTTAAAGGCTATATTTGAATCTTTTGATTGGTGCTGTTTAACACATAAATACTGTACAGAGGACACATTTAAGATTTTCTCCTAATGTATGATTATATCTCATAAAGTTTCTACATTTTAATACTATTCTCTTCTTAATTTGATTTTTCTTCATTTTTCCTTTTTTATGTCATGAATTATATTCTGAACAGAAAAAGGGGAGAGGGGCCAGGCACAGGCAGAGAAAAACTTGCATTTATACCATATGTTAGGAATAAGTTGTAATAAAAGGAAGGTTTGTTTTTGTTTGTTTGTTTGCTTGTTTTTGCGTGACGTGATTTTCTAAATACATATTTGGTTTTTGGTAGAAGTTTAATTTTGTTTTTGATCTTAAGCTGGTGACAGCTGACAGAGTAATAGTTATAACATGAAAGATCAACAAGTGAACTCTCTTCTTAGTTACCTGTATTAACCAGTAACTTGCTGTGTCATTTGTTTATTATCCTTTTGCACAGGTCTATGTATTCTAGCCAAGGTCAAGGTATATACAGTTAAATGTTGTCATATCTGACATGTTGACTATAACTTGACTTTGATGAGAGACAACCATTCACCTTGAGGCTGAGCCTCACAAAGGATTGCTTCTTTTGCAATAAAAATTAGGTTTTAAAAAGGCACAAATGCATTAATCCTTCTTAGGTCCAATGATTCATATACATTGTAAATCAACAAATACGCATTCATTATCTACACTGTGATAATCTCTGGGGCATAACGTAAGCTCTTCAAGAGTGTTCAGTCTAATATACTACTACTACTATCACTGCTATGATGGCTTCTGCCAAGCACTATGTGCCAGACACTATTCTAAGAGTTTGACATACATTAACGTGTTGAATTTTCACAATAACCTAGTGAGACAGATAACATATTACATCTAAGGGGAAACTGAGGCAAAGAGAAGTTATATCACTCTAACTAGTATGTGGTGGAGCTGAAATAAGACACATACATGGAAAGATCATTGATGTTAAAAAAAAAAAAGAATTGCACTAACTGCCAAATGAGTGTTAGAGGCCGTAAGTATCATACAATAGTTGTTCATTAAAGCAAGAAATCAGTGTGGGCTGTGTATGGTCAGGGAATGTGTCTTGGTAAGTACAGGATCTTGACAGATAAAACAATCTCTTTCAAGTATACTGTGAGCTTACTGGAGCATAGTTGATTGAGATAATGTCAAGCTCCATGATTTTTACCTAACCATATATTTGCAGTGAGAGTTCAAAGATGGGGGCAGAGATGGCACTTGGTCACTGCCTGTACTTCCTAACTATTCTTCTTTTTTATAGGCAATCCTCTGTTTTGTGGGTTTAGTGATTTCAAAGAAAACAAACCATTTAAAGCAGAAATCAAGGTGAAATAGATTAGGTTTGAACATGAGAAAATGGTTTGTAAGACTCTACTGAGTTTTGTTTCCCTTCATTCTCTTCAAGGCTCTAAATAAATCTGAAATAGCTTTAGCCATGTCTTTTATGATTACTTGAGATTTTTCCTCAAAGTGACTAAGTCGACTTGGGAATATACACAGTAGGTGCCAAATAAATACTTGTTGTCTAGTAGACTAAACTGTAATATTAGCTCTTGATGTTGTAGACATATGTTGTTGATTGGATAGTGTTAGAGAAGGCAATACTTGAATCTTCCTAAATCTTTCTCCTCAAGGTGCTAGTAAACTTTTCTTGTTAAGACAGCTTATTATTTTTTTCTTTTATTGTAATATAATTGACATGTAGCGTAATATTAGTTTCAGACACACAACAAAATGATTCAATATATGCATATATTGGGAAGTGATCATCACAATAAGTTTAGTTACCATCTATCACCACACATTGTTACAATTTTTTTCTTGTGATGAGAAATTTTAAGATCTACTCTCTTAGCAATTTTCAGATATACAATACAGTATTATAGTCGCCATGCTGCGTATTATTTATTTTTTAACTGAAAGTTTATACCTTTTGATCCCCTTCGCTCATTTCACCCACCCCTGATCCCAGCCTCTGGCAACCAACAATCTGTTCTCTCTACCTATGAGTTTGGCTTTTCTTGATACATTTTTACATATAAGTGAGATCATACGGGTTTTGTCTTTCTCTGTCTGACTTATTTCACTTAGCATAATGCCACAAGAGCCATCCAAGTTGTAGCAAATGTCAAGCCTTCCTTCTTTTTTTAAGGCTGAATAATATTCCATTGTGTGTGTGTGTGTGTGTGTGTGTATCACATTTTCTTGATCTAGTCACCCTTGGATGGACACTTAGGCTGTTTCCATGTCTTGACTATTGTAAATAATGCTGCCATGAACATGGAGGTACAGATATCTTTTCAAGTTAGTGTTTTCTTTTCCTTTGGATAAATACCCAGAAATGGAATTGCTGGATCATATGGTAGTTCTTTTTTTTTTTTTTTTTGAGGACCCCCCCCCCCCCCATACTGTTTTCCATAGTGGCTGCACCAATTTACATTCCTTCCAACAGTGCACAAAGGTTTCCTTTTGTCCACATCCTCACCAACACCTGTTTTTTTCTTGTCTTTTTGCTATGGCCATTCTAACAGCTGTGAAATGCATATCATTGATATATGACATATATCACTGTGGTTCTGATATATCATTGTGATTCTGATTTGCATTTCCCTAGTGATTAGTGATGTTGAGCACATTTTCATGCACTGGTTGGCCCTCTGTATGTCTTCCTTGGAAAGATGCCTATTCAGATCCTCTGCCTATTTTTTAATAAGGTTGTTTGTTTTACTATTGAGTTGTATAAATTTTTACATGTTTTGGATATTAACCCCTTATAAACTTATGATTTGCAAATGATTTCTTCCATTCAGTAGGTTGCTTTTTCTTTTTTTTTTTTAATGGTTTCCTTTGTTGTGTTGATGCTTTTTAGCTTGATGTGGTCTCACTTGTTTATTTTTGCTTTTGTTGTCTTTGCTTTGGTGTGAAATCTAAAAAAATTCATTGCCAAGACCTATGTCAAGGAGCTTACTGCCTATGTTTTCTTCTAGGAGTTTTATGGTCTCAGGTCTTAACAAGTCTTTAACAGCTTGTTCTTTGTCTACGTTAAATCTGACATTTTAAAATTTCAATTTTCAATTTCCAGTGGATGTGTTTCTTAGACAAACTTAAAGAATAGACTTTTACTTTATTTCAAGATACATCAAAAATTAGTCACTTCCTATTATAAAACTCTTCAGCAATACTTAGGAAAGGAGTCACAATAATAAAATAGGGAAATGAGAACAATTTATTCATGGAGGAGTGAATTTTTACAAAGGGAAGTAATGAGCTAAGACAACCATCCAACCTCTTTACCCAGATATTTTAACGAAGCATATTTATGGACCAAAAGCCTGAGATTAGTGGTTCTTAAGCCTGGCTGAGCATTACAGTCATCTGGGGAGCTTTTAACAAACACCAAAGTCTGGGTCTCACCCCTGGAGTATCTGATTTAATTGGCTTTGGTGATGTCTGGGCATTGGTGCTTCTTAATAGCTCTCCAGGTGATTCTAATGTATAGCCAGTGTTGAGAACCACTGGTCTAGAAACTGTCTCTACTGCCCCTATGAAATATACAGATAATATAATCAGAAGTACGTTTCATTGGTTTTTCTACTCTACCTGTTGAACTTAATCATCTTAAACTCCTTTCAGTTTCAGGAAATATTGTAGTTAGACATTATACACACACAGGCACAACAGAACACCCGACTGGCTCAGATCTTTAGAGCAACAAAGAGGTTCAGACTTTATCATGGTCTTTAAATGCTATTGCTCAAAATCTTCAAGTGGCAATACCTGTCACAGTAATAATCACTGGTCTTTAATAAAAATAGAATTTCACAGTTTGTGCCTCTAAGATTAAACATTGAATAAAGCTCTTAACTCTAGTAGTATAGACATGAATTGACAAATTCTTTGGAAGAGGCTGTCCAGCGATCTTTTATTCATTTCCTCTTGGAGGTGAAAGTGATGACATGTGGAGAGTGAAAGTAGGGATGTGGATGGGGGTGCAGTCCTCATCAAAATTTTCTTCCACATTGAGAAACTGCTATAATTCAAAGTAGTTGGGTTGAATGTAGTCAAAGACCCCTGGGAATATGCCCATAAGCTTCACAATTGAAGAGCAAATAGATAGGTAGGAATAGAGTGGCAGGATTCAGCATGATGAGGAAGGAGGTAGGGTCTCCTTACTAGAAACATGCAAATATTTTTTTTAATAACCATTTATTATTTACTTTTATTAGATTATACTAGTAATTTAACATACTTTCAGAGATTAGTTGGAAGTCAGTGCTGGACAAGAATGAAACATTGACTAGGTAGCAGAGTTGAGGCGAAACATTTTCCATCAATATACTGGAAGCCTATATCCAAGTGTTTTCACATAGATTTCTCTTCCTCAAAGATTAACATGAGTGGACTTCCCAGTCCCCTACTCCCCAGATTCTGTTATTGCAACCTAAGCTTGCATCTTTTCCTTCTGTACTATCTGAATCCTTCTCGGCCATTGGCAGGGTGCCTATTGGAGATGCCATTAAAATTCCGGCTCATAATACTTATGTGACATTTGTCAACCTCAGTGTGTAAAATGGAAATGATATGACTTGTCCTATGATTTTTATTAGAGCAAAAATTAGATTAACGTATGGGAAAGTATACTGTAAACTTTTGCTACTCAACCTTAACCAAAGCTCAACCTAGGAAAATTCACGTTGCTTACTTTCTTTGTTTTTTACTGCCAAAGATCAATGTGGGAAGTATTGCAAATATGCTGATCCTATTAACATATTCAATGTCAGTCTGTACCTCACTGCCGTCCTATAATTCTTTTCTTTAACTTTTGTGGCCTCTCTGTTGCATTATCTAAAATGGTTGTTTCATACTTTTTTCACTTGCCTCAAATCTCTACTTCTGCCTCATTTCAGCTCCTGTGAGTAGATGGCCTTGGCTCTATTATCAAGAATGATTGGGTCCATCCAATGGGAGGTCCCTTTAATGTTTTTGCATTTTATCTGGATGTATTTTCCTGGATTGTCATCTTTCCTACCTCTCTTTGCTCCTGCCCAAAATCTCTCCTAAAGATTAGCTTGACTGAAGCCCATCTTCTCCTGCTCCTATGAAGCCTAAGTCACTATCCTCTCTCTGCTCAGCCACTTCCCTCACTCCCTACTCATTGACTTGTTGCCTTCAGACATGTTCAGGTCTCACTACCTCCATATAAACTCTCCTTCGTCCTGGTTCTATTTTATATTACCATGACATCTCCCTCTTTCCTGGATCCCAAGTCTCTTAAGTGAGTAGTCTTTCCTCATCCCCCTTTCAATATTTAACTTCTCATTCTTTCTCACACCCTATTTCCTGTGACTTTTCAGTTGTCCTTCCCATCTTTGTGGCACTAGCATCTTCTTTGGTCTCTGTGACAATGGCTCTCCTCATTTTCGTCTTACATCTCACACTCTTTCACTGACTCCCTTTTCTTTCTTGTCTTCCAAGTAGTTTTACACTAAATCCATTCCACAGCCATCTTTTCATTTTAGAATTTCTCCCTTAAGATTATTAACCATTGTCACAAATTCTAATATGTACATAACTCTCAAATTTGGTCAATGCCAGTCTTTTTGAGTTCTATTCTTGTATTTCCAATTGTTTGATGGTTACCCCCACCAAACTCATATTTAAAATTGAATTCATTGTATTTCCCTCAAGCACATTTTCTCCAGTCTCCTTATTTCTATTAATGACATTAACAACTGTATAATATTGGTGTTTCAATCTCACTCAACCACCGACTCAATCATATTTAGTCTAAATGTCTAAACGTATTAGATTCATATTTAAAATCATGTAAGCAGTCTAGTCCATGCAGTGAAAAAAACCTCTTAAATACACACACACATTTTCCCTCTTTATCATTTATTTTTGTGAATAACATGTAAATATTATGAGTATGACATTGGTTACTAAGGATAATCTGATTTGATGGCATTGTATTTATTGGAAGAAAGGAATGTATTTATAGTAATTGGACATGCAACTATTGTCCAGGAACTAACTAAATCAAATACATATTGTAGCATGAATGTCTTTTACAGTAACAAATGCATTCTGCCTTTAGTGTATTTTAAAATTTGTCTTATTTTATATCTTAGGTTGAAATGTTAAGTGATAGCAGAAATTGTATTCCATTCATCTCTATTTTATCTGTGGTCCCTAGAACTTGCTCTTGTAAAATAGGTAATCAGTAAACATTCACTAAATTTACAGAGGCATTCACAAAGTTCTTGAGGTATAATGCAAAAAGCCACCCCAAATGTGGAATGGCTAGTGGAACAATTGCTGACAACAGAGTAGAAAGGTTGCAAAGAGCAATCTTTACTTATTTATGTATTTTTTCCTAGGCCCAGACATTACTGTGGCATCTTCAGTAAGAAACAAGGACATTAATACAAGAAATGCATACATTTCTACCCATATTAACACTTTGTGTTTTTTAATTTTTATATTATTTATTTACTTATTTTTAAACTTCTTTATTGGAGTATAATTGGTTTACAATGGTGTGTTAGTTTCTGCTTTATAACAAAGTGAATCAGTTATACATATACATATGTTCCCATATCTCTTCCCTCTTGCATCTCCCTCCCTCCCACCCTCCCTATCCCACCCCTCTAGGTGGTCACAAAGCACCGAGCTGGTCTCCCCATGCTATGCGGCTGCTTCCCACTAGCTATCTATTTTACATTTGGTAGTGTATATATGTCCATGCCACTCTCTCACTTTGTCCCAGCTTACCCTTCCCCCTCCCCTCAAGGCCATTCTCTAGTAGGTCTGCACTCTGTGTTTTTTATATACCATCTTTTTCTTTGTGATTGGCAAGCCCTACATATTTAGATTAATGTTCATTCTGGGTGTCCTTCTAGAAATATCATGAGATTAGCTCACTTATGAAACTTGAGCAATTGTACTACATGATTATTACTTGTAATAATGATAATGAGTTAATAAAGAGAAACATGGATTCAACAATTCTCAAGACCAACAGAGCTCTATGGAACCATTTGAAGTCCAATTGGAGGCAGTGCTTAAAGAGACAGTGAGCAAAATTTAGACATTTTATAAAAGCAGGCTGAGCCAAGAATTATGAAAACATAAACCTTAGGGAAACTAACTTCCAACTTTATAAATTTCCTCTTTAAGTTTCAAAGTTATTTGTTTAAAAAAATTATAAAATTCCAGTACTTTCCATTTTATTTTGGAACTGGATTGTCTCAGAATCAAGCCACTGTTCTTATCTGACTTTTGGTTGGTTTCATACTGCCTTTTTATTAGTTTGGCTGGTGTTGGTTCTAAGCACCATGCCTAAAATTGTGGGCATGTCAACAGAATCCAGTTTTTTATTTTCGTTGCCAGCATGTTATATATACCCTCATAGAATACTTAGTGGGTAAGTGGAATAGTCTCCATTCTTTGTGGCAATGGGAATTATTTTCAAATGAGTCATTTGCTGTAAATGAATGTGCTGGTGTGGGCTACCGTTTATACCAGCAGTGTGTAAAGTTAGAAACATATTCTAAGAAACCTTAGAATATGAAGACATGATTTAAATCTTGGAAAGTTTTTAAATTGATAGTTTGATATTTGATTTCTTAGACTCACACATGATGTATGGAATATTTACCAGGGAAGAAATAAGGGGAAAAAAAGGAAAAGAAAGGAAAAAAAAAGCCCCACAAATACCTTTTCTTTGACTTTTATTTTTTCTTTTAGCCTACACAGATAAAACAAAGTTCAGAATTTACTGCCAAACACTTATTCATGAGTGTAAGTCAAATTAAATGAAGACAAGTTAATAACAGCACTTTGTAAAATGATAAATAGCTAAATAAAAGGAAGGCATTATTATATTGCAAATCATTTAAAGCAATATTGGACGATATGGAGTTTAGGAAAGATTTGAATTTATGATGGATTGTAAGCTCCTCAATGCCAGGAAAGAAGTTCTGTTTCATCTTTGTATCTCTTCAGAAAAGCGGTATATTTTAAGTGAAGATATAGATGTGGATGTATTAATATATAATTTTATATTTATATATAAAATATATTAACATATAATTTGCATATATTATATATAAATCTTATATATATATGAAATTTTCAAAGAAGTAGTGCAACCTTAACAAATTTTTTTTTTAATTACCTTAAGAGTCACCAGTATAAGTTTCTATTGTTTTATGGAAACATAAAGAGTTAAAATCAGAAAAGTAAGAGAAAGCAGGGGCCAGAATTCTCCAGTGTGACACACTAGAAATATTCCTACAAAACAGAAATGTCTATGGATTGATGTGTCGTATCTCAAAATATGGCCCTACAAATATAATAGGATGAAGAAAACATCTTGCTGACTCATCTATTTTCAATAGATGCTCTAATGCAGTATTGTAAATGGGAGGTATTCCTGTCCCAAAATAACACACCCAAACCTGTTAAATAAATTCAACTTCATATGTCTGTTTCTTTATAGGAAATTTTAAAGCCAGTTGTTAACACACTTTGGAGACTTAATAAAGGTTCACCAAAAACACAGAATAGACTTCCTCCCCTGTTCATTAATCCTACCAAACCCTCCAAATCCAGGTCTCACCTTCTCCTGGACACATCCACACTGCAGAAAGGAAAATTAAAAATCATCTTATCTGGCTGTTATTTCACAGGTGAGAGGATTGAGCTGTCGAGAGGTTATGTGAGTGGCCTAAAGTCACACAGTTGTTCTGAGGCCAGAACCCAGATCTTCAAGTCCAAGTCTACTTCACTTTCGCCACTTCCTCGCCATCCCTAGTGAATTTCTCAGGCTTTGAAGATGACCAATAAATGCAATTTAGGGAGGTAGTGTTCTAGGAAATGGGTGAAATGTTCCGGGACCACCTCCCTAGTAGGGTCTTCCTGACAAAGAAAATAGGTGTAAGAGGCTTCTTAGAGGTGAAACCTCACTCTTTAGTTTGAGGGGGTGATGTTGGCAGTTACAACAGAGTGGGAACAACCTCCTTGCCAACATTATTATAGCTTACCTTTGATATCAGGAATGAGTGTACGTTCTAGAACACTGGTTTTGAAAACAAATCAATAAATGGACTTCACAGGCTCAGTACTTCTCATGAAAATCTATGCAGAATTTTGTTAATTTTTTTTTTTTTTGCATTTATTGGCCAAGTCCAAAGATTTCCTCAAATTATCTAAGGGTTTTATGAACCAAAGAAGACATAAAAATCACAGATCTAGACTGTCAAAGGAAGTAAATCCTGCTCTAAAACTGCAAAGTTGATGCTTTTATGTTTAGTATTTCCAGCCTCTCCTTTCTGTAATATTTTGTCTTCATTAACAATATTCTGTTCCAGTCATTCCCTCCTATATCAATACTCTGTTCTGATGGACTTTTTCTCCCTCTTCAAAGCTTGTCTTCAAGAGAAAAAATATTCAAAACTCTTTCCTCCCCACTGAGATGGATGTGACCCATAAAGCTGTCATTCTTCTACTCTCTTCTGTTTAGTTGAGCTGGAGGTTTGAAGGTGTCCAGCCACTTCCTGCTTTGGTAATGAGAGGATGTCCTCAACATTCCTTGGCTATTTGCCATCCTCTCTTTCAGACCAACTTTAATGATTCCAGATGGGATATCATTCTTTTCCTGTGTTTATCAACTTCATGTTCTAGAGAACATGCAGTTTTTTTCGTGAAATGATTACCACAATCATACTAATTAACATATCCATCACCTCCCATAGTTATCATTTAGTGTGTGTGTGTGTGTGAGAGAGAGAGAGAGAGACCTACTATTTTGGCAAATCTAAAGTATACATCATTATTAACTCTGTTCACCATGTTTAACATGAGGGCTCCAGAATGTATTCATTTTATAACTGACAGTTTGTCCCCTTTGATCAGTATCTCCCCTTTTCCCTTACACCCCCATTCTCTGGTTACTATCATTCTACTCTCTGCTATTCTGCGTTTGACTTTTTTTTTTTTTAAGATTCCACATATACCTGAGAAAAGGACTGCTGGACTAGCCTGAAGAGAAGGGATCTGCTTTGGGAATTATAGGAAGTAAGGCTGAGCACCTACGGGAAGATAAGTTATGTAGGGTCTTCTATTCCATGGTGAATTTGAACAGTGTTATCTTTACAGATTTAGGTACAGAACATGGCCTCTTTGCGGGGACTTTTGGAAAAAAAGGATGCTCAAGAAAGTGACTTGGCTGCAAGAGGGACTCTAGAGGTGCAGATGGGTAAAGGGGACAGAATACGATTTGGTAAAGAATTCAGGTGGCCAGTGAGTCAGGTATTCAGAGCAAAATAGTAGGGAATTTAGGCAAAGGTTAGTTTTCAGATCTCAGCGGGAAGGTAAGGAAGTAGTTATTTGTGAAAATTCTTCCTGGATGGCAAGATTCTTCATACTGACTTAGGTCTAGGGCAGCGCTCAAGTCTTGAGGTGGGACTAAGACAGGTGTCGGGTTATCTCTCTGTACAAATACACACGTGCACGTTCGCACATACATTATCCCAAATCAAAGACACAGGACAGCAGGCTAGGCCACCATTTGGTTAGGCTGGAGAAGGAGTTATATCAGTTGTACAACTTGTATCCAGAACTCTTTTCTGGAAATACAAAGCTCTGGGTTAGCAAAAGGGACTCAGAGGATAAAGTAGCAACCCAACCGGTACGACTCGACCACCCCTACCCCCTTTTTTGGTAGAAATAATTCTTAATATCAAAAAAATTCCAGTGTATCACAGAGAGTGTTGAAAAAAAAACTAGAAAAGCTCTCTGTTTCTACTTGATGTTTTAGACTGTTGCTGAAACATCTCACTAGGGGCTAAATTTATGCTTTTAGGTGCATTGCTATCTTTCTAATTTTGCCAAAAAAGATTCTGTGCAACTGAATAAAAGCTTTTGCTCCAAGCCATCCAATGTCCTTTCTGGACCAGTAAAGATCTTCATTTCAAGAATGGGCTAGACAATGAAAAAGAATGAAATAATGCCATTTGCAGTAACATGGATGGACCTAGAGATTCTCATACTAAGTGAAGTAAGTCAGACAGGGAAAGACAATTATCATATGATATCACTTATATGTGGAATGTAAAAAAAATGATATAAATGAACTTATTTACAAAACAGAAACAGATTCACAGACTTAGGAAATAAACTTATGGTTACCAAAGGGGAAAGGTGTGGGGGAAGGATAAATTAGGAGGTTGTGATGAACATGCACACACTACTACATATAAAATAGAAATCAGCAAGGACCTATGTAGAGCACAGGGAACTCTACTCAATATTCTGTAATAACCTATATGGGAAAAGAATCTGAAAAAGAATAGACATATGTGTATGTATAACTGAATCACTTTGCTGGACACTTGAAACTAACACAACATTGTAAATCAACTATACTCCAATAAAATTTTAAAAAAGATGTGCTAGACAGAACTCAGGGGTGACACCCCAGTTTATTAGGCTGGAATGGAATAAAACTCAGGTTTCTGGGTAGCTTGAGCTCAGATTACCTACCCGATACCTCCTGAGTGCCTCATTCTGATCTACAAGATGTTTGCTCAAAATGCCATCTGAAGTTTCCCTGAAGTAAACACTGACAGGCCGAAACGAAGCTAGAGTGACAATAAGAGCATAGAACCATGGTTAATATGCACGTAGGGCTTTTGGAGAAGACCTGAGTGCTACACCATTTACGCTGGGATCAAGCATTAATGAGACGTGATAAAGAGAAGCAGAAAGTAATCATGACTCACTTTGTCATCTGGTACAAACCACACCCTCTGGTGTGCAAACATGTCCCTCTCTCCCATCCAGAAATGGTGGGAACAGATGGCTTTGGAAAAACTTGTTTTGTAAGATGAGCCTCTGAAGGGTCTAGTGTGTTTTTTACATGACCCTTATCTCCAAACACAAGGCCCTCAAATCCTGTATTTTTTCTCACACTGTGTGTGTAGGGGGCTGGGGGAGGGAATGCAAATTCTCTCAGTCCATGCAAATAAATCTCTTGCCCTGGCCCTGGTCCATTTCTGCCTAAATGAACTCATAAGAAATACTATAATTGGAGCCAAGGTTTGCAGCAAAAAAAAAAAAAGAACCTTTTTTTGACTGAGAGAGAGAACTGACTTTATTTCCTCCTGGGACTTTTTAAAAAGATAACTTAGCCTTGTTGACTCCAGCTTTCTTATCAGGAAAATAAGTAGGTTTGGCTAGAAGGCCCCCCTAACTAGTTATTCTGTAACTCAGATCCCTGATACATTCAGCAGCATTTCTGTTGGGGTTAATAATGGTGCATTGTGCAAAGCAAGCTTGATTTTCACAGCTCAGTCTTTCCTTTGCTTGGTTCTGTCTTCTCCCTCTCCTCCAAATTATCTTCTCGCCACACACATTATCAGTTCACTTTACGTCACATAGCATCACCAGCCTTCCTGTTCCTTCTACCTTTCATTAGTTCTAAATTCTAAATGTCCTCTCTTCATTTCCTCAATGGTTCCTCTCTCTCAGCCTTCAATCTTGTACCCACGTCATGAGCAATCATTACAACTGTTCCCTTTATGTCTTCAGCCTGCTTCTTCCTCTCTAAGTCTTGTTTATTCTTTTTTTTTTAATTGGGGTATAGTTGCTTTACAATATTGTGTTAGTTTATACTGTGCAGCAAAGTGAATCAGCTATACATATACATTTATCCCTTCTTTTTTGGATTTCCTTCTCATTTAGGTCACCACAGAGCATTGAGTTTCCCTGTGCTATACAGTAGGTCTTCATTAGTTATCTATTTTATACATAGTATCAATAGTGTATATATGTCAATCCCAATCTCCCAATTCACCCCAACCCCCCCTTTCCCCCTTTGTATCCATACATTTGTTCTCTACATCTGTGTCTCTATCTCTGTTTGTAAATAAGATTGTCTATACCAACTTTTTCAAATTCCACACATATGTGTTAATATACGATATTTGTTTTTCTCTTTCTGACTTACTTCACCCCGTATGACAGTCTCTAGGTCCATTCTTGTCTCTACAAATGACCCAATTTTGTTCCTAAGCCTAGTTTATTCTTATAAGAAGTTTTCTTGCCTGGACAGAAAGAATCAATAAAACATGACCAATGAAAATATTGCCTCTCTCCTGCCATCTTCTCCCATACGTAGTGTGTTATTTAATCATTGATTTTATGATATTCAGGTCACTGGTTCTTGATGATAAATTCTCAGAGAAGAAAAACGTTCTCTACTTGAGCAGTGGGCATGGGAGAACCCAATTCTCACGCTTATTTTGTTACTTGCTTTGTGATCTTTGGCAAAGGAATGCTGTATGATGTATGCAAATTCATGTTAGTATCTGTCGCATGATCTCAGAGTGTCATCATAGTGTAAATGAGTTGCTTTCTTCCCTTGCTCTATTTTATTTCAAAAATGCTCTGATTAGGAGCTTATGTGAGCCTCTTGCAGGTAGTTTCTTTAGTGTCTGCTCTGTGTGTGTGTGTGTGTGTGTGTGTGTGTGTGTGTATGAGAGGGAGAGGGAGAGGGAGAGAGAGAGGGAATGTGAGAATATAAAGAAGGTAATGAGTAATCACTTATGGAGTGAATGAATGAAACTGGTTAAAAGATATGAAAATCAATGGGGTGTCATTTTCTATTACTAATTAGAACAGAGAAACACATTCACCTACTAATTTATTTATACTTAAGTAAGAAAAGCCAAAGTTTTGAAAAATTCAATGAGATTTTTTTTGTAGCTCCCACTTTTCAGATTTATTTCAGAATTTTCCAAACCCCACATCTTCTTAGAAAGTGTATTTAAGGTTTTTAAATGTAAGTAAAATAAATCGTGCTTTCAGGAAAATGTCACCATGATAAGAATTAGTTGATTTCAAATTTTCAGATGACTATGCCTATTAATTCTCAGTTGATAGGGACTTTGGGAGCACACTACACTCAATAGCGTGAGATCTGCCAACAACAGGTATATTTTTGTTTCCAGTGAAAGGTGTTGCCTATTTTGGCAAGAGTGGAACTAATTTATAAATCACTAATTTACGCTGGTGTTGTGTGTATACACACACACACACACTTACACACATGTATATTTATATATGCATACACTCTCCCAGCAAACAGCCCAGCTATCCAAGACTGCATTCCAGTTTGCCAGTATCAGTAAAATTGGCTACAGTACCAAAAGATGTTCTAATAAAATTGCGTGTCTATCCCCAAATGGTGAGAATATTCACAGGCTTCTGCACGAGTATTTTCTGTAACGTTGTGACCATGAAACGTTGGAAGCAGTCCCAGCAAAAGTGCATTAGTTAAATTGTTGTGCATCCACCCAGCAGAGCACTGGGCAGCAATACAAATGCTTCAGAACTGTACCTATTAAGTTAAAAGATCTTCACAATACATTTTTAAATGTAAAGGAAAGCTATAGAACTTAATATCATGGTCTCATTTTGGAAAAAGTAACACACATATAGATGTGTTGAAAATTTTCTAAATGAATATACCCTGGTGAGAACTTGTCTCTGGTGTGGAGAAGTTAGAGCCTTTAAAAGCCTTTTTCTCTTTTTTTGCTTGTTGGTACTTTCTGTTCTTCTATACTCAACATGAGTTAATATGATAATAAGGAAAAACACTTTCAGGATGGCTATTTGGCCATATATGTTAAAGCCCAAGAATCATCATGCCCTCAGCATAAGAAAAATTTTACACTTTGGAATAAGACCCAAGAAAATGATTAGAATGTATACAACGTATCCAAAATATTGGACTAATTTCCCCTTCCTTCAGCAGTGATATCCTTGGCAATATTAAGCACTATCATTTTAAAAACCTGTGCCAATTTGATGGGTGAAGAATATGTTTATTTATATTTATATTTTATATATTAATCTTTAATTAATGTGGAATTAGTATATCAGACAGGAATTCTAAGTCGATGTTTTTCTTTTCTATATAGTTAATTAGTTAGATTTATTAATTAGTAAACCTACTAATTAATGCCATTTATTGAGGACCATAAGCTGGTATGAAAATTTAACCTTATTATACACTAAATTTATAGATATATTATGGTCCATTTCTGTACTATCTAGTCGATCTCATTTATCTGTCTGTTACTCTGCCTGGACAAGACTTTTAAATAGTGTAGCTTCATGATTTAACTCTGGTGAAAATTTGCCCCTCCTTGTCCTCACTTTAATGAAGGGGTGTTTACTAAAATGAATAGAGAATTATTAATCAAGGAACTCAAGAGCATGAATAGGACTGTTTGGGGCCCCCTGACAAAGTTTTGACAGGTAAACCTGTGATGTATTTCTCCAGGTATCTGGGTCAGTGATATCATTACGACTTGTTTGCACGCATAGACAGTGTTCACCTGCAGATCAGTATTTCTCCTAATCAGCTTTTCTACTATAAATGTTCTTACTCCTTGCCACCCAGCTTCTTTCCTAGGAACAAGAAATAACAATGTAGAAACTTCAGAAAACTCCTTGTGTTCTGTGGGTCATGTTTCATTCTGTTCATCCTGACCCCATTCACAAGGTTGTTCCTGATAAATACCTTTCCTATATATAGTAAGACATGTGCTAAGGTTTGCACCTAACAACTCTGGTAAGTCAAGCAAACTTGGCAGTGATTCATTAGAGAATTGCATACTGGAGACATCTGAGATTGCTTCTGCAAGTCTCTGTGATCTATGAAGATAGTTCAAGACAATATTTGTACATGATGCTCTCATCTCCCATTCTGCATTCTTCTTATTCTTCCAAGTATGTTCTCCTAGAGCTGTATCTTTTTCTTTTTTTAATTTAATTTTTATTTTATATTGGAGTACAGTTGATTTACAATATTATGTTAGTTTCAGGTGTACAGCAAAGTGATTCAGTTATATATATATATATATATATATCCATTCCTTTTCAGATTCTTTTCCTATATAGGTTATTACAGAGTATTGAGTAGAGTTCCCTGTGCTATATATTAGGCCCTTGTTGACTATCGAACGGTACCTTTCTCTTTCAAGTCCTGCCATTCGTGGTCATCTTCCAGATGAAAACGACTTTGGTCAATTTTTTTCTATATTCTTGTCTCGAAATTTCTCTGTGCTTCTTGTGCCACCTTGTCACCACACCACTGCTGTCTTTTCAGGCTTTCCATTGTGCCTTCCAGAATGACTGTGGCATTGTTTACAAAACCTGTGTTACTTTTGACATCGCTTCACTTCATTCATCTCTAGCAAGGATAATGTACATCTGTAGCTTTTTAGTAGACAGTCCTCATTCTATTACCTCCTAGGTATGCAGGAAGCAGTGTTCAGTTTTCCTAAGTTTCCCAGCTATTGGTATCTTTCCTCTTCTACATGTGTGCAAATCTTTTTGCCTTTGAAGCTGGGCAGCACTCTATATTTGGTTAGCCTCCGAGCTACTTCTGCGTATTCATCTACAAGTTAGCACACTTTTCACAAATTTTCCTCTTTCAAACCCTAGTTTGTACCGTCATCGAAGTGAGTACAATGTTCATGTAATCTGATAAAAAAAGCCGAGCTTATCGCTCAGTTCCTTGACATTCTGTTGCATTTATCTTCCCCTTATGTCATTCTCAGAAATAGCTTCATCCTCAACCTGTTCATCACTCTAAAATTCTCCAGTCTTGGAACATTAAAAAAAGTTTTTGATTTCTAATCTATTATATAAAATTAATAATGTTCACTTTAGAAAAATTTTAAGAGAATTTAAGTATATAAAGAACATACAACTCACCAGTAAGCCCAGGATATTGATAATTTGTAAGTTATATATCAATCTACCTCTATATCTATCTATCTATCTATCTATCTATCTATCTATCTATCCATCCATCTATCCATCCATCCATCCACCCATTTACTGTCTATAATATGCATGTTATCTAGCTAGCTAGCTATTTACCTATAATTCTCCCTCTCAAAACCCTCAGCCACACACTAACACACACGTACTAATATATAGGTATACATATATCACTTTTTCTATGTCTGCATGAAGTGGCAATTGAAACTCATTCTGGCCCAAACTGCTAGGCATAAACACGTGCCCTGGAACTACGGCTGTGTAGATGAATTCTCAAAGTTGTAATGTTGAGATCCAAGCAGATTTGAGCAAGAAACACACAGTTTCAGCCTTATTGACTCTCAGAGTCTAAACAGAACACCTCTTTAACTGCCTATTGCGCTTGAATAATCATGAATAGTGTGACCAACAGCAGTGCAGCAACTATCCTGCAAGACACCCAAGTTCCATCATGTTCTGTGTATCTCCAGGGGACTTGTAGTGTCTGGAGCAGAAAGATTAACTCCCTAGGCTCACATGGCCATCTGACACAGGTGTTCTTTCGCATGTTTTTTTCATTACAGGTAGCTCTCTTTGCACATGTAAATGTGTTTCCTTCTCATGGCTTTCTTCACCTGTTATACAGAGATTTAAAATATATGTACTTTGCAGGGGGCAACATATGACTCCTAAATTGTTTTATATACCTTTTAAAAAATTATTTTAACAAGCATGCTTTTTTTTTTTTTTGGAAACTTGAGAGCAATACTTCATTGCCTCATTTCTGCATATATTTTTATAGACTTCAAGTTGGTTATTTTATCTATATTCAGTTTGAATGGAAAGATATCATTCTAGTTCTAGTGTTTCCTAATATACACGCTGGTGGGATTGCAACAACAGATTTATGAATCCTAATGTCCAACTTGCTCCCCCAGTCCCTCACCTAGCCCCTACCCCTTACTTTTAACGCATGATTTTGCTCTTACTTTATGGAGAAAGTACTTTTCATAGTGTGTATACTTCTTCACCAACCTTCAGTAATACTTTTTAGATGTTCCTTTATCTTAACAATTTATAATCCAGAACCTTAGTTTAATCCATTTATAAACCGTCACATAAATGATCAATTAATATTTGACAAAGGAGCCAAGAATACTCAATGGAGAAAAGACAGCCTCTGCAATAAATGGTTTTGAGAAAACTGGATAATAACACACAGAAGAATGCAGTTGGACCCCTATCTTATACCATATACACAAAATAACTCAAAATGGATTACAGACTTAAACCTGAAATCACAAAACTCCTAGAATAAGACATAGGAAAAAATATTCTTGACAATGGTTCTGGCAATGATTGTTTGGATTTGATGCCAAAAGCAAAAGCAACAAAAACAAAAATAAACAAGTAAGACTACATCAAACTAAAAAAATAAAAAATAATAAAACAACAAAAAAACCAAAACTGCACAACAGGTAAACAATTGACAAAATGAAAGGGCAACCTACAGAATGAGAGAAAATATTTGCAAATTATATATCTGGTAAGGGGTTAATAACCAAAGTATATAGGAACTTATACAACTCAATAACAAAAAAATACAATCCAATTTAAAAATGGGCAAAGACCTGAAAAAACATTTTTCCAAAGAAGACATACAGATGGTCAACAGGTACATGAAATGATGTTCAACATAACTAATCATCAGGGAAATGCAGAACAAAACTACAATGAGATATCACCTCACGCCTGTTAGAATGGCCATCATCAAAAAAACAATCAATAGAAAGTGCTGGTGAGAATGTGGAGAAAAGGCAACCCTTGTGCACTATTGGTGAGAATGTTAATTGGTCCAGCAACTAAAGAAAACAGTATGATGATCCCTCAAGAAATTAAAAATAGAGCTACCATATGATCCAGAAATCCGACTTGTAGGTATTTATCAAAAACAATTGAAATCAAGATCTCGAAGAGATGTCTGTACTCCCCTGTTCAGTGCAGCATTATTCACAATAGCCAAGATATGGAAACAATGTAATGTCCATTGATGGATGAGTGGATTAAAAAATTTATATATGCATAAAATGGAATATTATTCAAGCTTAAAAAAGACGAAAATCCTACCATTTATGATAACATAAATGGACCAGGGGAAGGTTATGCTAAATGAAATAATCTAGACATGGAAAGACAAATACAGAATGATCTCATTTATATGTGGAATCTAAAATCATCAAATTCATAGAAGCAGAGAGTAGAATGGTGGTTACCAGGGGCTGGGGGGGAAGGGAAATGGGGAGTTTATGGTTAAAGGGTACAAAGTTTCAGTTTTGTGTGGTAAATAAGTTCTAGAAATCTACTGTACAGAACAGTGCCTAGATCTAACAATACTGTATTGTATACTTAAAATTTACTAAGAGGGTAGATCTTAAGTGTTTTTACCACACAAAATAATAATAATAGTAGTAATAAACAATAATTTACAAAGGAGGTGGGAGGAAACTTTAGGAGGACTTAGATATATCTATGGCCTTGATAGTGGTGACGGCTTCACAGGTGTATACTTATCCCCAGACACATCAACTTGTATACTTTGAATACGTACAGCCTTTTACATGTCAATTATACCTCAATAAAGTGGTTTTAAAAAAAGTCTGCTTATTTAAATGTTAATCTCATCAAAAAACCTTCGTAGAAAGATCCAGAATAATATTTGAACAAATATCTGGGTATCATGGCTCAGCCAAGTTGCCACATAATATTAACCATCACATATTTATAAGTTAAATTCTAAATCTTAATTTCTTCAAACTCTTCTCAGTTCCTTGGCATTCAGTTGCATTTATCTTTTCTCTTCTTAAGCCACTCTCAGAAATGGTTTTATTCTTTTTTTTTTTTTTAAGGAAAGTTTTATTCTTTTTTTTTTTTTTTTAATTTTATTTATTTTTGGCTACGTTGGGTCTTCGTTGCTGCATGCAGGCTTTCTCTAGTTGCGGCGAGTGGGGGGCTACTCTTCGTTGCGGTGCACGGGCTTCTCACTGCAGTGGCTTCTCTTGTTGTGGAGCATGGGCTCTAGGCTCATGGGCTTCAGTAGTTGTGGCACATGGGCTCCATAGTTGTGGCTCGCGGGCTCTAGAGTGCAGGCTCAGTAGTTGTGGCACACGGGCTTAGTTGCTCTGCGGCATGTGGGACCAGGGCTCGAACCTGTGACCCCTGCATTGGCAGGCAGATTCTTAACCGCTGCGCCATCAGGGAAGTCCATGGCTCTATTCTTGACCTATTAAGAAGATCTGCTCAACACAAAATTAATTTATGAATAATTGGATGGTTTTCATTCATACATATAGTGCATAAATGATCACACATTAATAAGAGCATGGGTTAGCAGCTTTGCTTGGTTAAGTCCAGAGAGAAATCAGAAAGGATCACCCAGTCCTATATTCTTATTCTATCAAGCTTACAGAGCACTTCTTATCAACCCAGAAGCATGTGACACAGAAGTAGTGTTTGTAGAATGACTAAGTTACAAATAAATAAATTTGTTGAATGTGACTCCTGGAACAATGTTCTTCTATACAGTTTGTATAAAAGTAAGGACAATGCCTTCAGCCTCATGGTTTTTGTTGGTCCTGGTTTTCATGATCCCACCAGGTCAAAAGATGAACAATTGGGTCTGAGAACCTACTCAAAAAACATTTACTCAGAACTTGCAATCAGCATCTTGCTTTCACTTCCTGGTGTGAAAGTTCAGGTGTTTAAAGTTCATTTTAATTAACCTGTCACAGCTTTGGGCATTATTACTCATGTGGGTATCCCTTCCTTTGTACAGTGGGCCCAAGATTTCTAATCCTGAGTTGATCCTCTTTGTCTGGCAAAGGATCTCTTGGAGGGCCCTCTTTGGTATGCAAATGTAGGGCTAGCAGGAACACATTTTTCTAGGATTAGAGAATTAGTGTATAACCAGTTCTTTTTTTTTCTTTTTTCAATGATGAAATAGCTGCAATGTGGAGTACATCTCTGTGGAGGGAGTGACAATTTAAATAAAAAGCCCTGGGCTTTCTGGAAGGAAAGAGTCAAATCCCAATCTATATGCCCAGTGTATGATTAATTTTCTATGTTAACTTGGCTAGACCACAGTACTAGGATATTTGGTCAAACAATATCCTGTTCCTGTTAAGATATTTTTGCAGATGACATTAACATTTAAATCAGTAGACTTCAGCAAAGGAGATTACCCACCTTAATATGTATAGGCCTCATCCAATTAGTTGAAGGCTTTAATAGAAAAAAGAATGACCTCCCCTGAGAAAGAGGGCATTCTGCCAGTAGCCTGCCTTCAGACTTGAGCTACAATCCTAACTCTTCTGGGTTTCCAGCCTGCTAGCATACCCTGCAGATTTTGGACTCGCCAGCCTCCACAATTGTGTGAGGCAACTCAGGGAATACCTCAGGATATGAGGACCAAAGACAGAGACCTCTGAATTAAATAGCATGTGGGAAAAGGGAATTTAAGCTGGAGAACGGGCTTTAGACAAGGTCTTAAGTTTGATTGAGAAGAGTTGATTTGAAGCAATATGCAGCTGCCACTTCCTTTAAATCTAGCTATCCTTCCATGAACAAGCAATGTGAACAATAGCTAACCAAGTCAATGTGAACTAAGAACCTTAGTGCCTTATTTGGAGCACCATCACTATCCAGGGAGGGTTCAGAGCCTGTAAAAATACTTCTATATTATGGACCAGTTTTTCCATCCAGTGACAAAACAGTTGCAATAATAGACCAACCAGAATCCAGTTCTCTGTCTCTGCTTAATATCTTGAAAAGGCATGACGTACTTTCAACTATGTAAATCTGTAAGAGTTTTGAATGATTTGGGGAATGGAAGGGTGTATACAGAGAAGTATAATGGGTTTCCTGTTAAGTGTGTAATGGGGGCTCAAGTAGGTTACTAAAAACTTTTCTAAAGTTAAAATATATATCAGAATTTTATGTTAATAGATAAAAGAATTTTTGCTCCCATTTTTTAATGTTTAATTTAAATTCATCCATTTAAAAAACATTAACAAATATTTATTGGGCACTTTGTCTAAAACATGCACAGTTCTAAGTGTTAGAGCTAACTTAATGAACCTTTACTTGCTTCATGGAATTTACATTCAAGGGGATGAGAGAAAGTCTTTAAAAATGAATAAATAAACACACAAACACATAATGTAGAATGTTGGTGTGTAATAAGTGCAATGGAGAAAAATAAAACAGAAAGGGTATGAGTTGTGCTAGAGAAAAGAAAAATGGAAATTTCTGATTAAGTTACATCTCATTGAGAAGGCAATCTTTGACCAAATACTTGAACTAATCATTCAGGTACATATCTGAGGGAAGAGTATTTCAGGCAGAAGGAAGAGTCAAAGCAAATGCTGAGGCAAGCCTGTGCCTGATTATTCAAGGAATATGGAGTAATCCAGTGTGGCTTGATTAGAGTGAGCAAGAAGATGAGCTCAGACCAGAAGGGACTGAGGGGTGAGTGCCGAGGGTCAGAGTACAGGTCCTGTACAGCCTTGAAAGTCATTGTAATGGATGGAGCTGAGTTTAATTAGGATGGTGAAGATTTTTCCGTCAGTCTGGATTTTCATGTGTAGGAAGACCATGAGGGGACGACCATAAGAAAACTTTCTCAACCTTTGATTGTAAATAAGAGGAATGAAATTTCCCTATGGGAGTTTAAATGTGAAATCAATACATAATGAATCAAAACAGATATAAGCAGAATGCCTCCCTGGTCCCTTTGGAAAGGATTACTGTTTGATTAGGGGACCTTATCCATAAAAATAGAGTAAGGAGGGGAATTTGTAGTTAGGCCAATCCAGGCCCTCTTTTTTTTTTTTGCCATATCAAAGCACACATATTATTGGATCTTAATTTTAGTTTTTATACCAGATGAAGGGTAGGGGAGAGTGTAGGTCAGCAATGGAGCACAGAAAAACTAGAAGAATCACAGATATAAAGATGGACAATGTTTATTCTCATTCCACCTGGAAGACAGAGTGTTCTGACAGCTCTATCTGCTTGCTAAGTACATCAGATTATGCAGATGATGCATCAGTTTGATTGGACTCAATAAATCTCTGTGATTAGCTACTGATTTTTAATTTAGATACTGTATGATGAGAGGAAAGGTCACTTCATGTTACAAAGAGCCTAATGCAATGTATCAAGTCTTAAATAATAGCTAGGAATTCAGGGTGATTCAGTGTGAGAGGAGTTATTGGCTGATTATAACAGTAAAACTTAAGCAAGAAAGTAAAATCTTATGTAAATATAGTACCTGAAAGGAGATAACAAAAACCTCTTGGCTTTCGTATGTAAAAATGTATTTACAGAGCTTAAAAGCCAATAGCTTTCTTTCTTTGTGTTACACTATCTACTTACCACAGGGGGGAACATAATAAGTTAGAAGAGGAAATCTTAAGGCTTTACCTTTGTTCTGGTTTTAAAAGACTAACAGCGCTTTTCTCTCTTTTCTTCTAAGACTCAGCTGCTCATGGCTTGTAGATCAGGGGCTCTACTTGTTTTTTGAGTGATCCTCCTTCAAATCATTAAATCAGTGTGCAAACATATATTCATTAGCTACTATTTTCTAAGCACTATGTTGGGGTCTTGAGGGTGCAATGATGACTAATATGTATCCTCAAGGAGAGCTCAGTTTAGGGGAGAATAGGTCTGTCTATAGTTTTGGAAAATATTTTGATTTTTGTGTTTACTTTATGTAATTTTTAAATTATAAAAATAATAGCAACCACTATTTAAAAATTAAGAAATACAGAAAGAAAAGAGGTAAAAACACTCATCTTGCCAGCACATACAGAAACACCTCCCTAAATATTTGGGAATTTTTTTGCTTTTTTTTTTTACTCCAAATAGGTTTTTGAAATTTTTATGTAGTTGTGATCATTTTGTATATAAATTTGTGGCTTCAGTTTTGTTCCAATATTATAATGTTAAGATTTCCCATAATATTAAATTTCATTGTAAGTGGTTTAATATTTCATTGAGTAGGTATGTAGTTGACTATATGCCCATCTTTTTATTTTTGGATATTTAGTCTTAGTTTTATTCCTTATAGATAATGTGATTAACATCTTGATGCATAAAACCCATTTTATATTTCAGACAATTTTCTTAGAGTGATTCTCAGTGGTTGAATTACTTGTTTAAAATAGAAAAAATTTTAAAATCTTGAATTTGATGACCAGTCTGTCTTCCTTTAAACTCTAAGTTTGTATTTTTGTTTGTTCTGTTATAGAGATGTGATCCAATAAATTTTCAACATGTGTATAGTATGTGTATAGAGCAGGCAGAAGGAATGTATTCAGCCGTGTTAACGCCTGAGTTCCTTATGCTCTACAACATATCCTTTAATAGCATCTCTGGAAGCTATTTAATTTACTCAGTGCCAGCTCTGTGTAGTTCACTTCTGGGCACAGGGAAAAACAAAGGTGGTGCCTCAGTATTCACTGACCCTGTAGTGTGTCTTTGGGTTGAAGGAACGGTACCTCTCTGTTCCAGAAGCAATTTGTAAGAGCATAGCAGTGTAGTAATGTTTTAATTAAATAAAAACATATTGAAGAAAGATCCTACACCCAGTGGTCCTAAGATTTGTCACACATGCTCAGAAAAGATCAATACTGGGACTTCTTTGGGGGTCCAGTGGTTAAGACTCCACACTTCTGCTGCAGGGGGTGCAGGTTCGATCCCTGGTCAGGGAACTAAGATCCCGCAAGCCGAGCGGCCAAAAAAAAAAAAAGAAAAGATCAATATCAAGTCTTTGATAATTCAATGACACTTCCTTCTCTAGGTTCTAGGTTGTGGTGAAGATGATTCATGTTACTAGAAAGCAACTGGCCCATTCTAATCACACAGTAAGCATTTGCTCCTTTCTCTCTTCCTGCTAAGAAGACTTTGCATCCCCTTGGTCTGAGTGGCATCAGGTAGGTGGTGACTGAATCATCCTTTTCTCCCAGTTCCAATACTAACATCATTTGGTCTTTTTTCTATGTGATGTTCTTTGAACTAATCAGAATGGAAAGCAGAAAGAATAGTGAGAATTCTGGGCTGAAAAGAGATTTTTGTGAAGTTCTTTTGAGGAAAAATACAGTCTTCCATGTGTGCTATTCCTCTTCGCCCTTAGTGAATAGGGACAGAGCTATAATGGTCCTGGGAGGTGAAACAGTGACAGTAAGATCTTCCTGGAGCTTCAGTGAGAACCCATCTTGGGCAGAGTTCAAGACTTGATCTCTCATTCATATGATTTGATGATTCTAAATAATTACTATTGAAGAAATTTTGAAAGCCTTGAATGACATAAACATACAGAGAACACAGCAGAACGATTATATTTATTAAATCAGATACAATCTATGAGTCTTAGTAACCTACCCATAATTGGGTCCTTTTTTTCCCATGATCCCACTCCCAGTTTTAGGTGCACCTACTCCTAAGAGGTAAAGATAAAGTGTTTTAAACCTTGAACACCTCCCCTACCCATTTATCTATATCTGTTTCTCCAGAAGTTTCTTTTTTGAGGTGTGCAGCAGGGAGGAAAATAAGAAGAGAGGGTATCCTATTGTGGTACAGATACTCTGCTCCAAGAAACACTTCCCAAAGCATCAATGAAAAGGCAGAGCTCAAGACCAGATCCTCCCGGATACATTGATCCTCATTGTCTGTCTCCTGCTTGGTGCTGTGGGGGTCCTTTCACTATCAATCTTTCCCAGCCAGCATCCCTAAAGGATTTTCTTTTTCTGATAATCATCTCCCAGTGAACTGTGGCCCTGAAGGATGGAGCAGGATCTGAGTAACTCCAACGCTACCAAAAAACAATCCTTCATAAGCTACACACTGCTGGAGTCCCTGCAAAAACTCCCTTAATACATGTGGACCTCAGTTTCTGCATATGTAACTTAGAGTTGTTGATACCTACATCGAAAAATTTTAATAGGAACTAGCGACACCACATACAATGCACTTCAAATGGCATCATGCATATATTAAAGGGAAGGGGCTTTACAAGTGTCTTATACATTACAAAGCATAGGAACTACACAATCTGGAACACCAGTTCAAAGTGGTAATGTTCTTACCTGTATCCAGATCAGATTTCATTCCTATTTTTAATCAAATGGTTCAAATGGATCATCTTGTTAGAATCCTCTTTTTAGGTGACATTTAACTAAGAGAAATTTGTGTAGAATAGAGGATAAAGTAAACATTTTACAAACGCTTTTCAAATGTATATTATCATCTGATCCTTATAAAGTCCAGTGAAGTAGAATGCTGGAAGTTATTTGCTACATGACTTTGGAACTTAACTTTGCCCATAATCAAGATTTAAGAGAAAGTTATATTCCCAGTGTAATAAAGCAAGTGGCAGAGTAAGAACTTGAACCTGTATTTTCCCACTCAAGATCCTGTGCTGATATCACAACAACATCTTCCCATTCCCCCAGGCACTCTTTGCTCCAAAAACACCAAAACATTACCAGCCATAAACTAATGTGTTACGAGGCATCCTCCTCACTTCTTCTCACAGTTGGTTCTTCATTGATCTCATTGTTCTTGCCTACAGGAAGCCTTCCCTGCCCTGCTAGGATTTTGGCATAGAGGTCACCTCTGACCTCTGACCTCTATGCCTAAATCTATCATAGCACTAAACACAAGGTACTGTGATATACGGATAGTACTCACTTTGCACAACTTCATGGTAACCGTTCTTGCCTATCTGCCTCACCAGACTGTAAGCATCTCAAAGAAAATGATTGTGTTTTCAGTCATGACCTCAGTGTCCTACGCATAAGATACTAATGAATGTGTACAGAATTAATGGAGAAAAACCATGTAATCATTTAAAAGCAGATGTATTCTTTCTGTTCCCTGAAAAAAAAAACCAGTAGAACTTGGATGGAAGAGACAAGACACCTGTGAGATTCCCAATCCTGATGGCTGAAATGTTCAATAACTAGATTAAAAAAATTCCCTTATGCTTGTTGGCCAATATGTGTATTATCATTTAGAGATATCCCTTTTCATTGCAATCACTAGTATAAGAATGTGCTTCAGAATCCATAAAATGATGCATAATTTTAGTGGACCAGGAATGGGTTTTGTAATAATACTTCAGGGTTTTTTAGTAGGAATTGTATATTTATTTCTCAACAGAAATATAACTGGGTGTATAAATCAACTCCATAAGTAGGAAGCATTAGAGTCTGTGAGTAGGAGATCAGACAACACCAGGTCCAAATTCCACTCCTACCACTTAACTAACTAGGTAACTTTGGGCAAGTTGCTTACTCTTTGTATTCTATAAAATGAGGAAAACAGTCTTAATCTTCTGAATTTTTTATCTTTTTAAACCCCAATTTTTTTCATATACAAAGTATGGGTAAGATGATATTTATCACACAGGAGTATCATAAGAATCAATATGATAATAAGTATAAAGGACCTGGAACTTAGTAAGCAGCTCTAATTAATATTAGCTATTTAATTAGCTATACTGTGTGATATCTGGGCATGCCAACTTAGACTCACTACCACCTGTGACAACTCCTGAAATTTTCCTGGAAATTACATTTTTTGAGGCTTAGAGGCTTGCCCCAACCCCCTTCTCTTGGTTGTTATTGATGATACGAATACCCTTGGGGAGCTAAAAAACCTTGAGCTTATAGAGTCCTACATTCTTATTTCATGATAGTTCAAGCTCCCTGAGATCACCATTGTGGAAGAACAGGCTAAGGATACAAAATAATTGGAAAAGAGAATTTTATATAATAATGGGATTGGATCAGAAATTGCTTCACTGAACCACATGTATGTGTGAGAGGATAACCTTCTCAATACATTTTTGCCAACATAGCAAATACATATATAAATACATATACATGTATTTATTTATTTTGCTTTTTATTTTTAAAATTTTTATTTATTCATTTTTTTATTGAAGTATAGTTGATTTACAGTGTTGTGTTAGTTTTAGGGGTCTGCAAAGTGATTCAGCTACATATATATATATATACTTTTATATATACATGTATATATGTGTATATATGTATATACTTTTATATATACATGTATATATGTGTATATATATATATACACAAATATATATACTTTTTCAGATTCTTTTCCTTTATAGGTCATTACAAAATACTGAGTATAGTTCCCTGTGCTATACAGTAGGTCCTTGCTGGTTATCTATTTTATATATAGTAGTGTGTACATACACATATATTTATTATACACATAATAAACACACACATTTATCAAGCTACATTGAAGCCACTATTGCAGTGGCTTATTGGAATATAGTATTTTATTGGAAATGTACTACTTCTGAGTGGGGAATATGGGGAAGAAAGAAAGAGAAACAATAGCGTAGGATCAAGGGATCTTAGAGCCAGACTGTGGCCAGAACTTCCGCCTGCTGTGCCATTGTCACAGGACCATAGCTCTGAGGTTGTGCAACACCTTTAGTAAACACTTCCTGAAGCAGAGACAAGAATGAGCCCTGAGGTTTCATTCTGTCTCACTTGAGAGGAAGGTTCAGACCCAGCAGCGCACGTCTGCTTGAGACAGAAGGACAGACACCAGGCTCCTGGGATCCCCCAGCATGTGGCGAGGGCTCCTTTTGACAACCACTTTCCTCCTTTCTCCACTTCCGGGTAGGTGTTTAACTCCTTTTCAGGTTCTGTTAAATACCCAGGGAACTGACTGCTTTTCATCTTCTCCCAGTATTTTTTTTTAACCAATTTTACTACCCAGTTGAGCCGGTTTAATTTGTTGTTTTGGGGGGCTCTGACTGATTTAAACACTCAGTGTAAAGGAGAGGCAAGCAGACTTCTTGAATCAATATTTACACGTCTGATTTGAGAACACTTAGAAATCAAAGGGGAAATTTCATTCAGCATCATTTAAACAATGAATGTGATCTTTGCATCAAAGAATGGAATGCACCAAAATCAACCTTGTCAGTTTTTAGAGCAGTTAAGATGAGGCAGATTTGACTGGTTATTGCGGTACAGAAGGCTTCAGAAAGTATCTGTTATTATTGGGGCCAGTTTGATTCGTCCTATTCCTTTCAATCACATTTTTATATTTAGTCCTTTCATTATTGGTGATGATAAATTAGAAATAAGTAGTGGACCCATTTCATGTTTATAAAGCACTGTGATATTACTTGATCAAAACAATGTTGCCGTTGAACTTATGTTGATCATTCACTTCCATTTTGCTGGTTAGAGCAAACATTTGTCGACCAAAAAAAAAAAAAAAGCACAATGTGAGAGTTGTGAGTGAAGTTTTATTTGGGGCAAAATGAGGACTATAGCCTGGGAGACAACCTCTCAGATAACTCTGAGGAACTGTTCAGAAGAAGTAGGGTAGGGAGATCAGTATTATGTGTTTTGTTGAAGGGGGATCCATGGAATCAAGCATACATTTTGGCAGGAGGTTTCTGCTAGTCACAGTGAGTGGATGTCTCCATTAATAATTTTAGAGCTTTTCTAGATATGAGAAAATGCAAGAAATTGGGTTCATAACATCTTCTCCTAAAAGTATCTAATTATCTGAAGGTCTGTTCTGCCAGTTTTTCCCAGAGTACAGAGTGTCTCATTTCTGATCTTTGCTGGCCCTGAACTCCTGTTTCAGGCTGTGTGTTGAAGGTCAACTACTGCAGTGGCTAGTGACTTCATTCTTGAAGTACCATATGGCGAGCAGCAATTTTTAGTTTAAGAATTCAAAAGTAGAGTAATATTACTTCCTAATAATCAATTATATCTAGCATGTCTCTCCATCGCTGATGAATTCTCCAATTAGATTTTGGTTAAATTAGATTGGCTAACACATTTCCTTTGTTTATTTCTACTTCGAGAGCTTATTGAAGTCAGCACGTTAGCTTCAGTGCGTGAGACTCCTTCCCTGGTAAACCTTTTCCTGGGCTTTAGAATGTTTGCCGGGACCTAGAAATGGGAACAAATTATCAACAAGAAGGATGGGGTTAGGTAGGGAAATATTCTCCTACCCCTTTTGCCCACTCAGTACTTTGTCACTAAAAGCGACTTTCCTTTTACGCTGGTTTCTGATTTGTTTTTCAGACCTGGGAAAGTTTTACTTAATATCTTTTGGTATAGAACTGTGCTAGGAATTTAAATTATTGACTTAAAATTCCTATTTTTTGAGTCAAAGTTAATAGAAATCTTCTTTCCCTACATTCTCCAAAAGTAGGATCACTGAACACTCTCTGGGACACTTTGCTTAGTTGAAACATATGAATTGTTTGTGTACTAGCCATACACAACAGCATAAAGATCAAGCTGGATCTGTTAACAGAATAACATAGCTACCAGTGGGGTCGACCCACATTATAGCCTTTTCGGTGAATTTGGGCATACCAACTGGTTCTGTTCTCCTGTCTTTGCATTCACATCATTTGCCCCAAGAGACAAAACAGTTTTAGAGGTTGTCTCAAAGTGTGACATCTCTGAATACTTGGTGAGAAGGGGACAGAGGTTCTGAAGTGGCTTTTGAGAGGACGGGGGGACGAACAGAAAGCTGCCTTTCTGTTGAACTTAAGTCCAACTTATCTTCCATCTGGAACAGAAAGCTGCCCCCTCTCTTTTATTTTCCATCGTGTATTTTCAAGAATGTCTCCATGAATCCGTCTGCCAATTCAGGGGACACGGGTTCGAGCCCTGGTCTGGTAGATCCCACATGCCGCAGAGCAACTAAGCCTGTGAGCCACAACTACTGAGCCCACGTGCCACAACTACTGAAGCCCACGCGCTTAGAGCCCATGCTCTGCAACAAGAGAAGCCACGGCAATAAGAAGGCCACGCACCACAACGAAGACTAGCCCCTGCTCACCACAACTAGAGAAAGCCCGCATGCAGCAACCAAGACCCAACACAGCCAAAAAAACAAAGGAATGTCTACATGATCACTGAAATAACCCCGAAATGAAATACCCACTGAAATGTAAGACGTAAAGCAATTTCCATTTTCCCATCTCCTCCTTATTTTGTTTCTCTGACCCCATCATCCAGAGAATAAGTATGTGCCCCTCCAACCATGACTTCTGCCCAGTTCTTACATACAGGAAATTAAAAAATGAGGTCAAATCAGGCCAACTGTTTGTAATGAGCTTTACAATCCCCTGAGAAAAATAACTTATAAGATTTCATTGTAGGAAAGGGAAAAAAATTTAAAGAATGTGACAGGTGCTTGGGGGTGAAGAAGTAAGGAGAAATTTCTTTACTTCAGCAGAATATCCAGGCGGTACAGTACTTTTTGAAATTATTTTATTTCAAATTGCTATTTCTTCCTGTCTTCATAACCCCAAAGAGTATATGTAATTTGATCTTTAGAGCCAAAGTGATAGACGTAATTAGGATGTGTTTTTTCCCTTAGTGTTTGTACTCACTTTTACTGCATGAAGTTTAAAATCACCAGATAGTTTGATGGGGTACAGAGAATCCCAGAACTTAAGTCCATGTCATTGCATAAACCCTGATTCAGGGCTTAACATCATGTGTTTAGCTTGAAAAGACATTGCTTTCAACAGTTTTGAACAGATTTGAGGAAAAATGGAAATATCAGTATTACGTACAAAGGAGCTAAACTCTAAAATGGCTCCAAACACATTAAAAAATAAAGTAGCCATCCAGACTAATGTCTGGTATATTAATCTTGTCAACAAGATTTAACTTTTCTAAAGACAGAGGGAGGAAGGCAGAGAGAGAAAGAGAGATAGAGGAAGGAAGAAAGAGAAAGAAAGAAAGAGAACGGTTGGAAGGAAGGATGAAGGGAGGGAGGAAGGAAGGAGAGAAGTTTCCAGATTAAAAGAGAGTAAAGAGACATGAAAACTAGATAAAATACCTGACCCTAGAGTGGACCCTGCACTGGAATGGGGAAAATGCTATAAAGGATATTATTTGGTCAATTGACAAAACTGGAATACAGATGGTAGATTAGATAAAAGTACTGGCTCCGTGTTAAATTTCTTAAATTTGAGAGCTGTGCTATGATTGTGTAAGAGAATATTCTTATACTTAGGAAATACTCAAGTTTGTAGGGGTAAAGGACCATGACGTATGTAGTGTAACTCATCCTCAAATGGTTAGAAAAAATTGTGTGTATATGTATGTATATTTATATACATATGTATGTGTATATACACATATGTATATATGTGAGAGACTGAGAATATTCAAAATCTCAGTGACAACAAACTCAAAATTTCGGTGGCTTACAAGAATACTTTATTTGTCACTCATGAACATGTTGGCAAAAGGGTAAATCTGTGAATTAGGTAAATCTGGGTGAAGGATATAAAGGCGTTATTTGTACTATTCCTATTCTTGCAATTCTTGTATACATTTGAAATTATTGCCAAATAAAAAGTGTTTAAAAGTACTGCCCCCCCAAAGATTTAACTTTTCTAAAACTAATAAACAGTGAAAATAATTATCTAACCCAAAGCCAAATAACAGTTTTCTTTTTCTTGATCTGGTTTTGCTAGTCAAAACTAATCCATCCTGTGAGTTCTGTGGGAGAGAGAAAAGCAAGTATTAAAATGAATTAGTAGAAACATATTGTGTTTCATCTCAGATTTGTGTAATCCCTGGATGACAGTAAGTTGTGTTTGTTCCACAGGCCTCAAAATAATTAGTCTGCTGTTATTCAGCTGGGAGGAGACTGCACCATCACACTTTAGGATGAATGAGCCAAACAACACTTAGGTCTATTGCCTCTCTTTAACTGCTGTATAGTTTGTTGTATCTCAAATCTCATTCTTTCAGGGCCTTCTTGGTTTCAGAAAAAGAAGGGTCATTAAGGGAAATTCTATCTGTTATCTTTAGAGAATGTACCCTGTTGCAAGAATGTGAAAAGCTGGAAATCTGTTCACTTCAAACTGAAGAAAGTGAGAGGTTGCTGGAGGCCTTTTCAAAAATATTCTGGTTTAGTTTATTCATTGATTTGTTTTGGTTGCCATTTGGAAGTGCTTGGCCATCAAAGAGTTGGAAAGAAATTTCTCCACTGATTTACATGTTTAGACTCCATATTTCATAGTCAATTGGGAAACATTAGCATTTAGGTACTAACTAGAGGCATGGAGATCAATGTGTATATCAGAGAAAACTTGTGTTGGTTGGATTGGCCTGTCCCCTTCTCACCACTTCTGATGGGGAACATGTGAGTGTTATCCCTTTCTGCTTTTATAAAAAGAATTAGTTGGGTAGTTATTATTTTATGAACTGAGGGCAGCTTGGACTAATATTTCCCATCAGAATAATGTGTGTTTCATGCAGCATTTTAAGAAGAGTTACTCTGGTTGCAGTGTTGGTGAATATATGGCTTCATGAGCTCCATATTAATGGGACTAATTGCATTGATTGAGCACAGTCCTACAGACAGCATGTGGGTGCCTTATGGTGTACTTAGAGAGCAACAGGAGACTGTACGGAATTGTGTTGCTACCATCAGTTAATTTCTGGCAAGAGTAATTTTCTTACTCTTGGCATCC
The DNA here is from genome assembly GCF_028564815.1 of Eubalaena glacialis. NCBI lineage: Eukaryota > Metazoa > Chordata > Mammalia > Artiodactyla > Balaenidae > Eubalaena > Eubalaena glacialis. Next base: position 110,896,086 of record NC_083724.1, read on the forward strand.
TATTATTTTGAAATAATTATGATAATTAGGACAATTTTCACTCGATGGAAAGAAAATGACTGATTTACTGTTCCTTTAGGCTTTTGAACCTCGTTTATTGTTTTAAAACTAACGTTATTATTTTTCTCTACCAAAAATTAATTAAATAGAAATAAAAGATGCCCAGTGATTAGCTCTATAACAGCAAGAAGTAAGTGACTGAGGGAACTTGTGATGTAATTCTTGAAGTGTGACTGTGTAATGCGACATTTTATCACAAGGTTCTGATTAGAACATTATTGAAATGATCGTCACCTATTCAAAGAGATCACTGGAGATTCTGTATTTATTTGCATAAAATTGTAGACTACTTGAATTGTTCTTCAAGATCATTTAATCTGCCCCCTCTTTTCACAATTAAAAAACCCAAACTAAACCCAGAGTTAATGTAGTCTAGTGTTGATGCCATGGCTTTAAGTGTTTTTGAATTATTTTTAACAGTAAATCTTGAGCCAGTGAAAGAAACGCCATTTCATCACTTTAACACTCCATTTTTGACCCAGTGAGCTTTTAGCAAATTAAATCACTTTTTCTATTCTTCAAAGTTAGATGCAAATGGCTCTTGAATGGTCAGATGAATGAAAGCCATCCTAAAATGATAAAAGAAAATCGATATCACTAGGAATTTTGAAAAGTTTCTACTTTAGTTTCGGAAGAAACTTTGAAAAAATAAGCATTTATTCTCTGGGGCATCACTGGGATAAGTGTACATTCATGCAAGGTGACTAATGAAAAATACTGTTTTATTTGCTAAAAGATCAACCCCAGTCACATATATTTATATTACCATAGAATTTAGGTTTGCCTATTTTAATGAGCTAGAATTACTCTCTAGTCATTTAAAGCCTTTCCAGTTCCAGTTAGGACACCGCTGGGTTGGGGCCATACTGTGGATCCCTGTTCCCCTGTACCTACATTCTCTGTGGATCTGCAGCCCCTTAACCTCTAAAGAGCTGGTCTGTTGACATTTCCTCAGGCACTTCTTTATACAGAGCAGGGACTGGACCATGTGGGCAAATAAAAAAGCAAATAGAAAATTCAGCGTCAGCTTTGGGAAAACTGAATTTCTCTAAAAAAAATAACTTCTAGAAACAGCATTGAAATGAGAATTCAAGATGCCAATAGTAGGTTGAATCTTTCCAATTCTCTTTCAATATAACTGCAGGTTCAGAAGTTTTCCTTCCAGGCCAGTCCTAGTGTTCTAATTGTCTGCTTCTCCAAGTTTCATACTTTTCATGTTTTGTATTCAAAAAATGAAGGTATGTCTGTACTGCAAAAGTCAGCCCACTCTATGGTGCTGATTTTAGAGCCTTTTCTTACTGATTTTGTTTCTTTCATTAGTGTAAAATATTGCTGTTGGAAAACCCAAGAAAAATATATTAGAATCTGAAATGACATCCATTAGTTATTTCATTTTTATGACACTGTGTAGCTTCAGAGTGCTTCAACTTGATTATTCTGACACTGATTAGCTTCTTAGAGGATTAGTTTGGCTTCTGTTCTCCTGTCCTGGCTTTTGCCTGTACCGTTTGCTACCTTCCCCTAGGGGACACAAAGTGGTAAAGAGAAGCGGGAAAATTCCAAAGAAATATGTTCACTAAGCTGAGAAACACCGGTAAACTTTCAATGGGAAAACATCTGAAGATATAGATTAAAGATCTGAGAGGAAGAGTGGGTTTCTGATTTTGTTGATCTTTTCTGGTGTCTGCACTTTTATAACTCTCTCACATAACTCAGTTAAAGCCCCTGCGTGTGGCATCATTCATCAGAAATACAATCAAGGTGACCACTACCGAACAGCCTATGTTAGTTCTGCTTAGTTGAATCTTCTCTAACTTTTTTTTTTTTGCTCAGTAAATTCTATAAAAGAACTCCCTGGAGTGAAAAACTATGAAGTGGTTTATCCCAGAAGACTTCATCCACTACATAAAAGAGAGGTCAAGGATCCAGGTCAACAGGTACAGCCTTTGACTTAATAAAGAATTTTGAATACACGCACACACACACACACACACACACACACACATATATATATATTTATATACACACACACATATGCATATATATAACTATATTTAATATGTAGATATATATACATATTTTTGTATATATACATACACACATTTGTGTATGTTTTTTAACCTATCTTATCTTTCTTAATCTTCACGATAACCCAACATTCTATTATTAGCTTTATTTTGATTTTAGAGTTCTGGCAGTTGAAATAAACTAACTGTCCAAGGTCACACAGAGGGTAAACTTTAAATATTTATGGTAATTTATAACTTATTCTGTTACTTCTAAAGAATTTGATGCAACTTCTTTTATCTATCTCTTTATATATCTCTATCTATCTATCATCTATACATACACACATACAAACAAAACCGTGAACACTAAAATTGAAGTAAAAAATAAAATAGTGTGGGTGAATAAATGCATATATGTGTAGTAAATTAGGATTAATTACTGTAATTGAACATAAAATTTACCTCTGTTTTTTCAAAAGAGTCGGCTATTAAAGTTTGTAGAATTCTTACCACTTGACAAAACACACATTCTCAATCAAAAGAGGAAAGCTAAAACATGATGATTCATTCCACAGCAATTTTCTAATTACCTACACCTGGAAGTCTTCTGCTGGGAACCAGGAAAATACAAATAAATGAGACATAAATGACAACTTTTACATCTACCTATTGTAAAATGAAACTCACTGGAAGCTCATATTCCCCAACTGGACAAAGTTCCTCACAAATTATTTTTTCTAAAGCAAACACATGTATAGCAACAGAACCCAGAGTAGACTCTGTTTCCCAAAATAATTGTCTCTCAACAAAATGTTTCTGCTAAATTTATATAGGACCCATATGCATTGGATTCCCTGTCAATATGGCTTTCTTCAAATGCTTTCTGGCAGTCTCTTAAAAATACCAGCTACATTTTTCACTGAATATTTTGAGGTGAAAGCCAAGTTCCTAGAAATTAACTTTGTGGTTTCTGTGTTGAGACTCTTGGTCTTCCTTGTGCAAATAATTGATTAGCAATTACTTGAAACATTTAGAATTTAGAGTGCATGGGACAGAGGGGATCTCTGTATCTACATAGATCTCAGTCTGGATTGATCACTTCTCAAGGCAGTGAAGAGGAGGGCTCTTATACTTATTATTATACCACTGTGCCCTCTGCTGGACCAGAGAACTAAGGCACCAACATTACCTGTCAGGTATGCCAAGAGCATGGCCCATCTTTCTGACTTCATCACATCTGGCCACATTACTTAAGATTTGAGCTAGAATGAAGTAATCCTCTGAAAAATTTTCTGGAGGAGGCACTAACAGCCAAGGCAGAATCTTAAAGATTTGATTCATGATTGTATTCTTGATTGTATTTTACATACATGGCATAAAGAGACCTGAATAAGTGTTTGTTGAATAAGTGAGCAAATGAGTAAGTAAACAAATAGACAAATGAATGAGTGTAAGTGGAATACATTTCCTATAAACCTGCATAGATGTATAGTCAACACATTCTCAGTCAAGGTCCCTGATGTTGAAACTTACATTCCAAAGGTGGTCACTATTCTTCCCAGGATTCAGTCTTCAGATCACATGCTTCCTTAGAGGCCAAAATCATCTTGCTGTTGGTCCATGCCTTAAAACAGAATATCTGGCATCACAATGCTTCCCCTATTGGGAACAATGTCAGGCCTTAGCTAGGTCCACCAGGGCTTTCAGAGGCCTCAGATTACTGTATGTTATCACAATAGTTGGGCTACAGGGTTTCCTTTGTGTACTCACAGGCATCATGTTGACTTTACAGTTCTGTTTCCATCTCAGAACCATACAGGAATCTAACCGTCCCAATCCACCCACTAGACCTTACCCATGGTGTTTCCTGGAGGAAATTTTTATTTATATGTCCCTGTGCCCAGCTAATCTTACTCAGTGGGCTCCAAATCATTTCCTTCTAGTGGAAGCTCTCCAAATCAAGGTGCCTATTTCCTCTCCCAACCCATAGCTCAGAACCTAGATAGAATACAAATAAGACACACTTCTTATTAGCAGGCATTGTTCTCCACCATGAGCTTCTACTTGAGAAGTACAGTTATAACATTACCCAGTGCACCCTCTTTCGTATAGTCTCTGGTTTTCTTCTTTGCTGTTTTCTTTCATCCATACCCTCTATGATAGTATTGGCTAAAACTCCCATTACCCAATTATCTTTTCTGAAACAACCTCCAAATAATATTTTATCTGAAAATCTACTAAAATCCATTGCTGACAGAAAACAGATATCTGGAAGGCTCTTCTGTATGGAAGGTCATATCTGGTATCCTCCTAATATTTTCATTTTATCTGGCCTTTCTTAAGCCTGAACAAGAAGTGGTGACAACAATTCTCCATGACGTTTGTTTTCAACCCTCAGGCTTTTTTCCAGCTCTTGTTATTCATGAAAGTGAACTGAATTATAGCAGCTTCCCCTCATCTAGACCCACAATGTAGGATATTTATAGTCTGAGATTTTTGACACCAGAGAAGACTTCAATAACTGAAAACTTAAAGGAAATTTTAGCTGAAATAACTGACCTTGGAGATGGCAAATCCCTGCACAATATTCTGACCAGATGGCTCTAACTTTCTTTTTTTTATCAACAATTTTATTTTATTTTAAAAAATTTTTATTGGAGTATAGTTGCTTTATAATATTGTGTTAGTTTATACTGTGCAGCAAAATGAATCAGCTATATGTATACATATATCCCCTCTTATTTGAATTTCCTTCTCACTTGGCTCAAATTTCTATTGTCCCTGGATGAGCTCAGGTCCTTTTCTCTCCTTCAGGAGAGGGAGGAGACAAGAAAGCTTGACCTTAGGTGTAACACAGCAGCGGAAGCATCACTGAGTCCATAATAACTGGTGCTCTGTCACGTTTGTTCTGCCATATTGGATCTCTTTAATAACGACAATGTCCTGGTACTTCCCAGTGAATTGGTAGATATTACGTGTCACCATGGCTAATAACCCTGTTTTATAGAACAAAGTCAGAATTCAGTACCTGATAACATCTTCTTTAAAATTCTTCTGTATAGACCTCTCTATCTCCTCCTGTATATATAAATCTAAACTTAAAATAGTTCTCCTTTTTCACACAGTTTACTAGAAGTGACATTTTTTTCTCTTTCTGAACACCCGAGACTATGTTTTCTTCCTGATGACTTCTTCCTGCCTTGGGGTACAGATTCCTGTTATTTTGTCCATATTCTGCCCTCCATGTAGCCTTGAGAAGACCTCTAGACCAAAAATCATCAGTTGAGAGGCTTGCAGGTCTTTGGGTCTGTGTGCATAGCAGTACTTCCCCACCCTGTGTCACCTGGCTAATTCATATCTCAGATTACATGTTCCTTCCTCAAGAAAGCCTTTCCCTGCCCTTAAGATGTTAGACATCCCACCCTGCTTCCAGATTCACATCCCTTATCATATAACTCATGTTTATTGCCTGTCTTTCCACAATATTATAAGCTTTCTGACAGTCAGCACCAATTTTTCCTGCTCAGAGGCCAGTTTCCAGAACTTAACAGTGCCTGGCATATAACCCGCACTCACATCGTCTTTGTAGAATGTGAGGCTGGCTGGCTGGATAGATGGGTTTGTATAAAGGTCTCAGATAATTTGTCTATTCAGTTGGCAGTTGTTTGACTTGTTAAAAGAGGCAGAAGCAGACATTTGGAACTATAGAGACCACTGTTAAAGAAAAGCAGGCATTGCTTTCTAATGATGAGACAGATGGACATAGCCAAATGAATCTGTGTGTGTATGTTTTTAATCACCAGTAAGTGTTTGTGCATTTTTGCAGGAAAAATTTGAAACTGAATTGAAGTATGAAATGACAGTTAATGGAAAAATCGCAGTGCTTTACTTGAAGAAAAACAAGTAAGAGTCTTTACTTCTGATACTATCCTCACCAACAGCCAGTTAGCATGTGGCAAGTGTGATAATTGAGTCTGTTACTACTTATGACTCCCACAAACCTTGGTTAATCATCTTTTACTCTCAACTGACCCAAGGGCTTCCACGAGTATTTGTTCGTACTGAAGTAGTAGAGACACTGAGTAAGGTAACAGTTTACTAGTGTTCTGCTAGTTGAAGTCATAAAACACAATGAATGAGGTGCGAGCAGACGTATATTTTATCAACTTCTATGAAGCAGCACATAGATTTTTAAGTCTCCCCCATGCATCACTGCATTTTGTTATTTTAACACTGAAAGATTAGATATTAAAAAAATTTGCAACTATTTTCATCAGAAAAACAAGACATACATAAGTTAAATAAACTCTAGGGCCAAAAAACAAGTCAGTGGTAAAAACTGAATCAGGGTCCCCTGATTGCAACGCCAATGCTGTTTCTACCCAGCCAACCACTAACCCTCCATTTTCTTATACATTACATTTTCCTGTATTCCTTCATTCTCTTCATTCAGTTCATTGAAATTCAACATTCTTTTTCAAATTTCACTACCTCAGCTCTCACCCAGATCTTGATCACTAGACTATATCCAAAGTGGTTTTTCCCTAATTCTATGCATTCAAGCTTTTTTAATCCCTAAATTGTTCAATATAGGGCAACGAGATTTTTTTTTCCCCTCAAATAGACTATCACCTTTTGCAAAAAGTCACAACTGTCGAGAGTTTGGAAACAGTGTGGTACAATGGAAATAGTACAGGCTTTGAATTCAGGCAAATCTGGATAGGATTCTTTGCCACTTGAACTGTTTAATCTCATCTGAAAAATAAGGAGAGTAATATTTATCTGGTAGGATTGTTGAAATGATTAAATGATATGTGTAATAGGTCTATCCCAGCGGCCAGGATAGAGATGGTATAGAATACATATTAGTTACTTCCTTTTCTCCTTGCCCTGCCTCTTTTAAAAATATATTCAGGGGCTTCCCTGGTGGCGCAGTGGTTGAGAATCTGCCTGCCGATGCAGGGGACACGGGTTCGAGCCCTGGTCCGGGAAGATCCCACATGCCGCGGAGCAACCGGGCCCCTGAGCCACAATTACTGAGCCTGCGCGTCTGGAGCCTGTGCTCCGCAACAAGAGAGGCCGCGATAGTGAGAGGCCCGCGCACCGCGATGAAGAGTGGTCCCCACTTGCCACAACTAGAGAAAGCCCTCGCACAGAAACGAAGACCCAACACAACCATAAATAAATTAAAAATAAATAAATAAAAAATTAAAATATATATATATATATTCAGACTCCTATTTGCTGGTGGATAATTGAAAGAACTTTAAGAAGCTCAGTGAGAATGCTGAAAGAGCCCAAACTACCAAGTGCAAATCAATTTTCAATACACTTTCCACTGCTGCAACTGTTAACAGTTACTGGTAACTGACAAGGACTGGGTGAAAAAGGCAGTCATCCTTAGCTGTGGGGAAGAACATTGCTCTTTTCAGTCATTTTTATCAACTTTGCCCTACTCAGTTCTATTTCTTCCTCAAATCTCTCCTCAGACAAACGTACAGAGTCTGATGAGGAAACAGACATTGTTCCACACTACTCAGGAATGTCCCTGCCCTTCCCGCTCTCTCCAGTTTAAACATCCCTTTCACCCTTGGATTTGTCCTGAGGGGCTAAGAGGTAAAACTTTTCTCCACACCCAGGGAAAGCTCTCGCTTTGATCACTGGACTTTGCAATTAGCATGAGTAAACATGACATTTTCCCCCCACCCCCAGGGGTCTCCTTGCACCAGGCTACACGGAAACATATTATAATTCCACTGGAAAGGAGGTCACCACGAGCCCACAGATCATGGTAAGACAGAGTATCCTAAATTCATTGCTAATTGACATGTGACCCACACACTCAAGGCAGTGTCATTGCTAATTAGTGAAAGTGAAATGGTGTTATAGCAACGATGTTTTTTTCAGCAGTAGTAATTTCTTTTTTTTAATTTTTATTTTATATCGGAGTATAGTTGATTTACAATATTGTGTCAGTTTCAGGTGTACAGCAAAGTGATTCAGTTATACATATACATATATCTGTTCTTTTCCAGATTCTTTTCCCATATAGCTTATTATGGAATACTGAGTAGAGTTCCCTGTGCTATACAGTAGGTCCTTGTTGATTGATTATCTATTTTATATATAGCAGTGTATATAAGATGTGGTACCTATATACTATGGAATATTACTCAGTCATAAAAAAGAATGAAAAAATCCCATTTGCAGCAACATGGATGGACCTAGATTATCATACTAAGTGAAGTAAGTCAGACAGAGAAAGATAAATACCATAAGATATCACTTACATGTGGAATCTAAAAAAAAATGATACAAATGAACTTATTTACAAAACAGAAACAGTAGTAATTTCTTAATAGATCCTCTAACATTTTTACAGTTTGACAAGAACAAATGTATTCCTTGACCACCATGGTAACCCTTTCCAGCCTTTAAGGACTCCTTATAGGAGAGTGGGCAGAAAGAGCTTCTTATTTTCATTTGAAAAGTAAAGAATTAAATGTATCTGGTGTTCTTACTCAGTGCCAATCACCTCTCAGGATCATGTAGTCTCTCAAACTCAAGACTATTTCCTCAGTGGTAGAATTGTAGAATTCTATGTTTTCCCTAAATAATTTCCACTCTGGACTCTTATTCAGAGAAGAAGACAGGATGAAGTGGTATGACGAGTGTTTTATCCTTGCCATCTATTCCGAGGAAGTTTTTCAAACATTTTCTTCCATAGCAATGCACAGAGGTTTATGTGGGCCAATACCTCACCTGTTCGAAAGTAGAAAGGTGAATTTGACTGAAGTTCATCCATGTGAAAAAGTGCTAAGATTGAGCATTTTGCTTCGAGTGGATACAGGGATGTTAAACTAATCTAGTTAGTCTGGTGGCACTCTTTGGATAAATCAAGAAATAACAACACAAACTGAATAATCCATTCATTGGAAAGAGCTCATCAGTGTTAGGAAAATTTAATGAGCAATTAGCCAAGGGAAAGAATGAATGTCTGGTGTTTTGGGGGCTCAGGTTTTAAACTTATACCTGTGAGTTGGTTTTTTCCCAGACTGTATTCATCCCTGTTATCCTTCTTCTGCAACAACAAAATTTACAACAGTGTTTAGTTAATGCCCCCTAAGCATTTGGTATCATTAGCTAAATAGTAAAGATTTTAACCACAAAAGGCTGCTTTAAAAAAAATTTTTTTTAGGGAGATTTCCCTGGTCGTCCAGTGGTAAAGAATCCACCTTCCAATGCAGGGGATGAGGGTTTGATCCCTGGTCGGGGGACTAAGATCCCACATGCCGTGTGGCAACTAATCCTGCATGCCACAACTACTGAGCTCGCATGCCTCAACTAGAGAGCCCACACACCACAACTAGAGAGAAGCCAGCACACCGCAACGAAAGATCCTGCATGCCTCAACGATGATCCTGCGTGCTGCAACTAAGACCCGATGCAGCCAAAAAGGAAAGAAAGAAAATAAATTTAAAAAAAATTTTTTTACATCTCGAATTGACTGTTGTTCAGCATAAAATGATTTGAAAACATTACAGATCTTGTTTCAAGATTTCAAATTCAAAATTAGTAGCGGGTCTAAAATACATGCACACTTTTCCTTTGTCAAACCCCTTTTCCCTTTTCTCTAGGATGACTGTTATTACCAAGGACACATCATTAATGAAAAAGTTTCTGATGCTAGTATCAGCACATGTAGGGGTCTAAGGTAAGGCTTCATAATGGTTTGTATGTACCTGTGATGATGGGTGTGTGTGTGTGTGTTAATTACCTAAAGAATCTCAAATATAATAAATTATACTATAGTTGAGTATGAATTCTAAGGGTTCAAAAATTTTGAAATTTGAAGGAAACATGGCTTTTCTTGGTAGTAGTTTGTAAATTACCCCTCTGAATTGCTTGCAGAGTTGTTTTTGTTTGTTTGCTTGTTTTCAAAATATAGGTTTTCGAGTCCCAGTTTTAGAGTCAGAACCTTTAGGGAATGGGAGCACCTCTCTTCACTCAAAACTCTCTCTAGTGTGCCCAATCCATGTCTATGACATCCATTTCTTTCGGGATGTTAATGACTTGTCATGTATTTGTCTACAGTAAGATATCTCTTCTGATGCCCAGACTTCATTATCTCACTTCCTCTTCCATATCTCCATATCTCTCCGTATCTGGATATCTTAAGGAAATCTCAATCTTAATATACTCCAAATCAAACTAATGATATTCTCCCTAATGTGGTGTTTTCCCAGTGTTTGCTAACTCAATAAAAGATAGAGTCAACCAACCACCTAATCCAGAAACCTAGGTTCCTTGATGACTTCTTGCCTTTCAAATACGCATTTTCAATCCATTTAACAAACCCTATTGATTATATGTTCTAAATATTCCCTGAGATTATTCACTACATTCTCTCTCTACTGCCACATCCTAGTCCAAACTGCCATGATCCTTTAGGCAGTCTATTGCAATAAATCACCTAACTTATTTCCCCAATCCACTCTTCTACTTCCATGTATGCTTAGTTCAGTCTCCCTGCTATATATTCTCAGACTTTTTCTTCCTAGCAACTATCTGCCATAATTGCATGTATTACGTATACATCATATAATTGTATATATTTGTGGATCAAATGTGATTATTCGATCCACATCCATCTTCCTCATTTGAATATAAGCTCCATGAGATGAGAGACCACGACTCTTTTCCTTTTACCTTATGCCCTTGCTCCAATGTCTAATGAATAATGGTGCTCCCTAATTCATGGTTAAATGAATCTTAGCTCAGGGCTTCAGCAGACAGAATCGAGAAGAAATTGATAATATTCATTGATTATGTGCCTTACGTATCATCTCCTTCAATCTTTACAACTATCCTATTAGGTAGGTATTATTATTCCCATTTTAGAGGTGGAGAACTGAGGCTATGTGAGTTTAAGTCATTTTCCCATGGTATCACGGATAATAAGTGATAGACCCAGAAGTTTAACCCTATTTATAAGACTTCAAAGTCTCTTTTATTGTCGGTGTATCTTTAGAGCAGACCAGGCATGAGAATCGGAAGGACACTTGACTGAGAGTCAGGAATTTTCCATTCTAGCACCAGTTCTGACACAGGTTAGCTATATGACTGCAGTAGTTACTTCTCGCCAACTAGTCCAATTTCCTCATAGAGAAAATAAGTTTAGGTAATCTCTAAGGGTCTCTTCGTCTATAATGTTATACTATATTTTACTGCCATGAGCTTGGAATGCTTTGGCATTGGTCATTTTTTGAAGTCGACAAGTCTTTAGTGCTCAGAACTGGAATATTTTTAGGAAGCTTAGATTCTTGTGTTTTTCAGGGGTTACTTCAGTCAGGGAGATCAAAAGTACTTCATTGAACCTTTAAGCCCCACAAATCAGGATGAACAGGAACATGCACTCTTCAAGCACGATCCTGATGAACAGAAGACTAACAGCAACTGTGGGATGGATGACATGTTATGGGTACCTGAAATTCATCAGAATGCAGTCCCATCGGCCACCAGACTTGTTGTATGCCTACTTTTATTTTTTATTTGCAGTGCTCTCATGTATCTCATCCTGGCTGCTCTGGGTTCCAGTCTTAGTAGTTCCAACTGACTGAAACTTTACAGTCATTGTTGAAACTAGTAGGTTACAGAGACATTAAAACCTTACTGTACATTGATGATTTATTTAATGAGTGTGTAAGGATCAACTATTATTAACAACATGTTGTGTGCAAGGGTTAAAAAGATGCATAGATATAATGCTGGCCTCCTAGAAGCAGACAACTATCACGATGCTACAACATACAACAAAGGTGTAAAGTATTATTACTGCTTTGAGATAAAATACCCTGCTGTCTCCATGAATGAATTTATTCAATAAATCTTTCTTAAAGTACTGCCATAGGTGCTGGGGATATAGCAGTGAGCAAAATAAATATCAGATCTTCCCACAGGAACTTAGAATATTCTTTCATACCTGGAATTCAACTTCTGGTCACAGAAGGAAAATGAATATTGCTTGTGTTTGAAACTATAAAATACATACACAAAAACTTTGTCATTATTACCTTCATTTTCTTTAGGATACACTTCACATCCAATCATCTCTTCTATTGATACATGTTCTCAGAATGCATAAGCACTGGACAGAATAGGTTTGAATAAAATAGAATCTCTGCTGGGTTCAATTTGCTATGGGTTTAAATTCTACCAGCGGTATGATATCTAAGGGTCCAGGAGAATCACTCAGAGCTATATGTTCCTATGAATGTTGATCTCCTGGTTTAGCTTGGTCCAGGCCTCTAGTCTTTCTGTCTCAATTCCTTGGTAACTGTGTGCAAATAACCTCGCTCTCATGACATCTTATTGTTTGGTTTTGCTACTCCTTCTCCGTTCCTCTCACTGTTATCCCACCTCTGATGGACCACTAAATATTAGAGGCCTCATGTAACTCAATACTAGGTCCCATTCTTTACTTTATCTACACATTCTTCCTAGGTAATCTCATCCAGTGCTATGTCTTATTTAAATAGGAACTCTGCACTAATTACCATCAAATGTATATCTCCAGCCTTTGCCTTTAGAGGCCAGACCGTTACAAGTAGCTACCTATTTCATGCATCTAACCCTTGTCTGAATTTCTCGTCTGGCCTCTTATCAATTTCTATTATTAAAGAGTTCAAGAACCCAGGTCAGTAAAAAATCTACTGTGAAACATGGTTTTTGTTTTTGTTTCGTTTTGTGGAGAGAAAGAAACTGAAAATAGGGAGGCTTGGAATGTGGGAAGGAGATCAAGCACTAGCTGAGAAGAAAAGGACAGACTGGGTGCCGTGGTGGCTCTGGGCTTTGCACCATTGGTAAAGGAGGGTGTATTCACTGGGAAAGGAATAAAAGGCAAGCAAAACAAAACAAAACCCTAGGAAGATGCTGAAGTTAACGTGCCTCTATTTCACAGCAGGCTAGTGGAGAAAGTCTACCGTTCAAAAAATATGAAGACTTTGGTTTTATTTTTAGCACTCAGTTGTGTAATCCTTTACACTCTTTGGTAAAAATGAAGGGGCCAGACTAGAATATCACCAATGTCTCTTCTACCTCTGACATTCTGAGCGTTGTCTATAGATGATTCTGGATGGTTAGTTAGAGTCAAAATGGTAATATTGTCTTCCTTCATTCCCAGACCAACCAACTCTTACAAAATTACACATTTAAAATTTAAGAATGACTCTTGCAGAGAAAGATGTTGTCTTAGTAATCTTCTTTTTTATGTTTATTATAGAAATCCAAAGACCAGAAGGCTTGGGAACAAAATAAATACATAGAATATTTTTTGGTCCTGGATAGTGGTGAGGTAATTATATCAGATAAATGTGTCTTTTAAAATGCTATACTACATAAATTTATTATGCAAGATATTAAATAATGGATAAGTTTTTAAAAATAATGAGTATGAGCTATTCTTTTTTACAAATTGTTTTGAACCTAGGAAATATGACATATAATTAGACTGATACGATCTTACCTTTTAAGGAATGTACATCTAATTTGATATGCATAAACTGATTTTTTTGCACTATAATGCTCCTTTCTCATTGTCTTAAGAGCCCCAAACTTATTTTCCAATTAAATTCCTTTGTCACTTTGTCTTCTGTTAAGTAGCTAAATCATTGGTAAATTAAAGTTTATGCTCATCAGGGAGTGGTAAATAAAAAAAAAACAAAACTAATGGATAGAATTTTCTGCAAAAGATGATTTTTTGGTAATATTCATGGTTAATCTTCTTTTATAAGAATGCATTTTATATATTGATTGTTCTAAACCTGAAGTCCACATGTGTGCTCTCAAAAGGAAAAATTTTGTGTTATGATAAGTTAGTTCAGACCCTAAAATTTTGACCTCTCTTATTATACTAAATTCACTTACTGCTCATATTTTTTGAAATAAGTAAACTATTCCTTGCACTAGTGCTCCACAGCTTAGGAAACCATGGTATTTAACTGAAAATATGTCTGCAATAGCTCCTTAGAGCTTTACACTGAGCTAGTACTTCAGGGGACAAAACATCATCTCTTCTCCCAAACTGCTTTAATTTAGGTAGAGAAATAAGGAAGTGCTTTGTTTTTAATGTTTAAATGTTAATTTTATAACTGATCATTAATTATAATAAGTAAAATAAAGTGAAATTGCTTTTTCTTACCTTCCAATTATATTCATTTCTGTCAATGTCTATATTTTGTCTGTAGTTTAAAAAGTACAATCAAGATCAAGAGGAAATAAGAAAGAGGGTGTTTGAGATGGTCAATTACATCAACATGGTATGATGTATTTTATTAAGTGTAATTTTAACAATTTGCTAGGTGGTGTCATTGGGTGTTTCTATGAATGCTCATGAAGCAGGGAAGAAAAGCCAATAGTCCTAAGACTAATACTGCTTACTGGCTCTTGAAGGGTGACCACAACTTTGGCAACTTAATTGAATATTAATATTACATGATAGAGAAGTATCTCACATACTCACCACACTATTCTCAGGTCCATGAAGGTATAGGAGGTGGTTTTGTTTCATGGTTTTTGTTTTTCTAAAACCCAGTAAGAAAATGCTGACATACAAATCCCAATAGAAAACCAATCTAAGGAAGAAAACGGAAAACCAACCAACCAACCAACCAAAAAACAAAATAAGCCAAGCTCTGGTACAGTAGCAGCTTTCAATACCTAATCTCATTTAATCCTTGAACAACACTAACATATTATTAAACGTAATTTATAGCTAAGAAATTAGTTTCTAAGATACAAAATAACTTGCCTAAAATCACAAAGTTAGGAAATAGTAGAGAGACGATTTGAACTTAGATTGGTTAGATTTCCAAGCTTATTTCCATTGTACAACAGTTGATTCAGTTCTTTAAACATGATTTTATTATCTAATTTCTAAAAACTTTTAAAAAATGATTTTTATATCCCTTCTATTTAAATCTTGTTAGTTTCCTATTAGTTGAACATATGGTTACCTACTTAGTTGAAATGGCTGAGTCACTTGTGGTCCTGCAAATCTTCTGAGGATAGAAATAAAACAAAGGTGGATACAATGACCAAGGTCATATCTCATCTTCTCACCACAACGAGTATGCTGACTCCTCTTAAGGAGCCCCAAGAACTGACCATATTTATTGAGCACCTACTTTGTGTCAGGTACTCTTCTAGATAACGGAAATAAAATGGGGGACAAAACTGGCAAATATCCCTTTTTTCAAGGAGTTATCCTTCCCTTCAGGAAGTTAGCATCCTTGTTCAAGGAGGCAAACAAACAAGTCAAATAAAGGGTATGTAAAAAAATAAAATTAAAAAAATAAAATTAAAAAAAGAAGGGTATGTAAGATGGTGATAAGTGCTATAAAGAAAAATAAAGCAGAGTTTTTAAAAAGAGAGAGAGAAAGGGAGAGAGAGAGAGAGGAGAAAGATTGAGATATCTTGGGTGCTGTGTTAGACAGGGAAGTCATTTCTAGTAGGGTAACATTTGAGTAGAGACTTGAAGGAAGGGAGAGAAGTCTGACCCTAGGCAGAGCAAAGGACCGGAGGGCAGAACCTAGATTGCCTTGTTTGAGGAATAAGGGGAAGGCCATTGTGGCTGGTTGTAATAAGCCAGGGCTAGGGTGGGAGATGACATCTAAAGGTAGCAGTGGCCAGAACCTGAAGGCCCTGTGGGTCTGCATAAGGACTTTGTTATTCTTTTTTTTTTTTTAATTGAAGTATAGTTGATTTACAATGTTATGTTAATTTCTGCTGTACAGCAAAGTGATTCAGTTATCCACATATATATATATACATTATTTTTCATATTCTTTTCCATTACGGTTTATCACAGGATACTGAGTATAGTTCCCTGTGCTAAAAGTAGGACCTTGTTGTTTATCCATCCTATATATAATAGTTTTCATCTGTTGATCTCAAACTCCAAATCCTTCTCTCTCCCACCCCCCTCTCCCTTGGCAACCACAAGTCTGTTCTCTATGTGTGTGAGTCTGTTTCAGTTTTGTGGATAGGTTCATTTGTGTCATATTTTAGATTCACATATAAGTGATATCAGATGGTATTTAGCACTTCGTTATTCTTAATGAATGAGGAAGACATTGGAAAGCCTGAGCTGAGGTGTGACATGTTCAGATCTGTGTTCTTAAAAGATTACGTTGGCCATTCTGTTGAAAATAAACTGAAGGAAAGCAAGGGCAGAAACAAGACCAGGTAGGGGAATCGTGTCATAATTCAGGGCAAGAGAAGATGGTGGCTTGAGAAAAGACAGTGATGGGGGACCTATTGAGAAGATCTGATGTCTGGATAGAGTCAACTGGGTTTATGAGGTGGGTGGAAGATGAGAAGCATAAGAAAAAGAGTGGAGTCAGGTGACATCAAGGGTTTTGACCTAAGCAACTTCAAGAATGGGGAACAATGGTGGGGGATAATGGAAATCTATCAGAGGAAAGATTAGGATTTCCATTTTGGGCACATCAACTCATCAACTTTGAGATATCTCTTTGTATAAAAATTTCTAGGTGGAAATGCTGGAGATACAAGATTGAAGTTCAGGGCAAGAGATGGCAGGTCCAGGTCCATAGATATAAATCTATGTCTTTAGCACACATAGATGGCATAAGACACAGGTTAGCAAACTGTAGCCTGTGGACCAACTCTGGCCTGTTGCCTTTTTATAAAATAAAGTTTTATTCAAACACAGTCATGTCCATTTGTTTACATTGTTTATGGTTGCTTTCCTGCTACAATGTCAAAGGTGGTGAGTAATTGCAACCAAGACCACATGGCCTCAAAGCCTTAAATATTTTCTACCTAGACCTTTGCAGAAAATGTTTGTAAAATCACCAAGGGAATGGGTGTAGATAAGTAGGAAAAGGACACAAAGATGTATACTTGAAGTACTTCTCTAAGGAGGAGTAAGAGGGGAGGAGGTGAGATTGGAGGTGAGACCAAGGAGTAGACAGCGAGATAGGAGGAAATCCAGGAGAGATTGTTATTCTGGAAGCTACTTGAAACAAAAATCTATCAAAGGAAGACATGATCAATGATGTGAGATGCTTCTGAGGACCAGGGACTGGCCACTGGATTTAACAAAGTAGAAGTTATTGGTCTCGTGGATGAAGCAAGTTTCTGTGGAGTGTAAAGCCATGATTCCAGGGAGTCCAGGAGACAATGAGAGAAGTGGAATTAGAAACAGCAAATACAGAAGTTTTGTTATAAATGGGAGCAGAGAAATGGGGCGTAAGTCATTGAAGGAAGAATCATAAGGAGAAATTCCGGTCTCGCCATGATGAGGCATCCTTTTTATGCTGATGAGAACCATTGCACGAAAGGCTAAACACTGACAATGCAAAAAAGATGGAATAATTGTTGGAGGAATCTCTTTGATCCGGGGAGAGATGGCAGGTCCAGTGCATGCATGGAGAAGTTGGCCTTGGGCTCAGAGTTCATTCATATAGTGAGGAAGGGGAAGCACAGGTTGTTTGAACAGGTGTAGACCAGTCGGTGGTCTGGGTGGGAGCTTGTGGAAATTCTCTTCTGGTTGCATCTATGCTCTTCGATGAATTTGGCAGCAGGGACATCTGCTCAAAGTGAGGATTTAAAAGAAAGTGCCAGAATTTTTGAGAAAGAAGAGCAAGCATGAAAAAATGTATAGAAGGTTGTGAGAGTGAATGGGTTTTGGAAATGCAGCAGGTTTGCTGGAGGGTGGTTCAGACCACTTGAGGTTAGTGCTCATGGCTTCTAAGTGAAAGCAGCCAACATCATTTGTTTTCCCCTGTCTGTGTTCCGGGCTTGATGGAGGAGAGACAGAAGGGAGAGTTTGTTTTAACTGGGATTGGAGTTTTGTCAGGTGAGTAAAATAAAGAAGAGAGGAATAAGGAAGTTGGGAAAAAAATCAAAGGCAAGATTTTAATCTGATTAGATTTTTACTTTGCTTTTGATGATAATTGCATTCCTCAACACTTTTCTTCTTTTCTCGTTTTTTTAAAAAAAATATCTCCTCAGGTTTCTCAGCAGAAAGTTGCCCCAGGAGAAAGCCTGTAACTGTGTAGTTTTTTCCCCCAGCTTTATTGAGATATAATTGGCATATTACATTGGGCAAATGTAAGGTGTTCATTGTGTTGATCTGATATACTTATATATTGCAAAATGATTAGGTTCGCTCACCTAATAGGTTGGCTAACACCTCTATCACGTCACAGGATTCCACCATTTCTTTTTTATGATGAGAACATTAAAGATCTACTCTCTTAGCAATTTTGAAGCATAGAATACAGTATTATTAACTTTAATCACCATGTTGTACATTAGATCCCCAGAACTTATTCATCTTATAACTGGAAGCTTGTACTCTTTGACCAACACTGTGCAGTTTTATAAACTATAGTAGTAATTTAAGTTTTTATCTTTAGAGTAAGTGTATTGTCTCATAAGCTTAACTAGTTATTTCTAAAGGTTATTCTATATGCATTGTAGATTATTTGGTTCAGTCCAGTTTCAAGTATTAGAGGTCCCTTACTTTATTGTAACTCACATATGCAGGACTTTTTCATGTAGCCTGTTCCTTTTCTGATGTCCAAATCAGCACCGAGTCAAGCTTGCTAATTCTGAAAAATTATGACTCTGAGGAAGTTACATAGCATTTGAGGAAATATATTTATAGTAAAGTCATAGTCATGAACTACTAGCAGGAAATTATAATATTTTTTGAGGTTGCAAGCAGGAAAAGTTTTAGACCCTTTGTCCCAAAAAAGGGAGTTTATAGACCTGAAATATCTAAGGGTGTCTGTCTTGCCTACAAATGGGGATGCTAGTGTCTGCCAAAAGAGATGGTAACTTCCATTTCACAAGTATGTTTGGAAAGAAGGTTTTTACAGTGCTGTTGTAAATAAGTTTCAAAATCTAAAGTACATTGAAAATATTAAAAGATAATAACACCATTATGTGTTGTTACTTTGCCATTTATTCTCTTTCAACAGCTTTATAAAAAGCTCAATACTCATGTTGCCTTAATTGGGATGGAAATCTGGAATGACAAGGATAAGATAAAGATATCCCCCAATGCAAGCCTCACCTTGGAAAATTTTGCCAAATGGAGGGGGGGTGTCCTCCTAAGAAGAAAGCGTCATGATGTTGCTCAGTTAATCACGTATGTATAGATTTTTCCCTTTGTATGTTCTGTGGTATTTGCCATAGACATTTTTCAAAGCCTTGGCAAAGCAAATGGTATCTCAGGTTACAGGTTTACACATAGAGCGTTAAAGTTTAAAAAGTATTCATTTGGATCGTATGTTGCACGTACTCTTACTTTTGTTCCCACTATTTCTTTTTCCTTTTTTCTTTTTTTTTAAGAGAGAGGCTAGTAAGTGAGCAATGATTCATAACAAGCGTGTTTGTTTTGATTGTGTATAACAGAAAGGAAAGGCAGGTTTAGATAATGGCAAGAAGGATTTAGATTCCATGTTTTAAAAGAATGGATTAGCTTTATGCACCAGTCAGGACAAACTTCTAGGACAGAAGGAAAATTGAACATGATATTCTAATCCCATACTTCTACCATCCTGCCAAAATGACTAATTAGTGACTAATTTAAAAAATAGGGGAAATAAATCCAACAGCTATACATGACACAAGACTGCTAAGCATATGCCTCAAGACAGTCTGCTGGATGGTTTGCAGCTGGAATCAGATTGCAACAAAGAGTGACTTAAAATTACTTGAGTTTCACTACCTAAGAAAACAGTGGGTGTCATGGGAAATAAGTGGACTAGGTCCTGTCAGAATTAATTGATATTCTGTGCTGGGTATCTATGACCGCATGATGCATCAGCCCGCAACTTCCAGACTTAAAATAAGTCTTCTTCATTTATATGTCTAGTGCCTTGCCTGGGGTGCTGGCTGGTCATCTCTTTGCATATACAGCTTTTCATGTGGCTAACTTGGACTTCCTCCAATATGGCAGTCTCAGGTTTCTGGACATCTTAACAAGGCGACTAGCTTTCCCCAGAAGAAGCATTCTAAGAGGCCCAGGAGAAAACTTCAAGGCTTGTTATGACTCAGTCTTAGAAATCACACATCACTTCTGGTGTATTCTGTTGGTCAAGAATAAGTCATAGACCTATCCAGTTTTAGGGAAGGTGCTACACAGGATATGAATACCAAAAGGCTGGCTCATTGAGTTATCTTTGAAGGTTAGCTGCCACAGTTCCTTAATTTGGAAAGATGAGTTCCAGACTCAGGGGCCCACCACAAGACATAGCTCATTTTGGGGAGCGGTTTGGTGATTTTCCAGGGTCTTGAAGGTAGTGAGTAGTAAGGGAATTCAACTCTTACCAGACTGGTCCCAGGACAAAGCTAAAATTGTAGTTGAATCCAGTATTGTGAAGTAATAGGGTAGAGAAATATAAATTATAGACAAGATGACAGATGTATAGATAAAAAATAGTAATCCAGTATCAAGAGTAGATTTCCTGAATAGACCAGAATAAACAGAATAAAAGAACTAAAAAGATAAGGATGGAAGGAAATAATTGTCCTTTCATGTGTAAATTGAAAGCCTTACCATTTACCTGACAAATTAACAAAATATACCTATACCTGGGCATAACCAGGTATGAATCTTAGAGTCCAAATATACTCTATCCACTGAAAAGAGAAACCAAAATAGTTAATCCCATAATGGAGGAAGATTTTATTTTTTTATAAATGAGCTAGTAGTAAGAATTAAATCCACAAAAATGTAGACTTAAGTATAAATAATTTTACAATATAATTTTAAAAGAGAATATAAATGCCATAAATCTTTAAAATATCATATATGATACAAAATATCATTTCAGAATAACAGATATTGAAAACTCCATAGGGAATGGAAAGTGGCAGGAAGTTCTCTAATTTCCTCATTTTTCATGGCAAAATGTGTACTTGCCATTCTTTATGTTGATAAGTGGGAAAATATAGGTTCAACTTTTTATGTAAATGCACTTACTAAGGGAATTTTAAAAATGATGCATACTTGCAAATTTCTAGATGCAAACCAGGGTCAGATTCTTAACAGACAATAATAACAGAATAATAATAACAAAAAAAGCACATGGATTTATTAAAAGTTGAAAGAAAAAATGAAACAAAACCAAAATAGAAATTAAAATTACTAAAGACCAAATATATCATCTATGTAAATAAATGCAAGTGGTTCAAATGTCTCTCCAATAGGACAAATATTGCAAATGCATAAATGCTTCAATAACACAAATACTTATAGAATGAGCCCAAACTTAAATCAAGCTACAGCTAAAACAGTGCTAAAATAAAAGTAAACATATATAAAAATACATGAGGGGAATATAAATTAAAGCGAAACATGTTTCATCTTAATTTATGTATTTATATAAATTTATACATACATATGTATATATAAAGCAAAACATTTGTTAGAAAAAAAATCCCCCTTTATTTCCTGACAAAAGATGAATTCCACAATGAAAAATATAAGAATCATGAGTAAGAGATATAAAATATTAAAGTGATTACTCCCAGATGCTTGGATTTAGGTGGTATGAAAGCCATCATATTTTAAAAAATGCCTTCTGCAAACTCAAACGCTGAAGGAAATATTGAGTGATGATTTGCGATGTGAGTTTCTCTGTTAATTAGTTAGGGTTCTGGATGAATTGTCTATAGGAAGTATACTTAGAGTCATAAGCTTTATCAATTTCTCTCTTTTTCGCAGGGCAAGTGAATTTTCTGGAACAACTGTGGGCCTTGCTTTCACGTCTACAATGTGCTCTCCGTATCATTCTGTTGGCATTGTTCAGGTTTGTTTAAACTGTTGGTTCTACAGCTCAAGCCTGTCAAATGCTGTTCTGCTGCATCTATTGAGAAGGTCATGTAGTTTTTCTCCTTTGGTCCTTTGGCATGGTAAAAAACAGTGACTGAATTTCAAATGTTGAATCAATCTTGCATATCCAGTATAACCCCAACATGGTCATAATGTATTATTTGTATATATTGCTGGAGTCAAAATGATAACATATGTTGAGGATTTTTGCATCTATATTCATGAGGGATATTAGTCTGTAGTTATCTTATCCTGTAATGTGTTTTTCAGGTTTTGTTATTAGAGCAAATATCAGGGTAAAGCTGGCCACATAAAATGATGTGCTCCCAACTCTTCGATTTTCTGGAATATTTGAGTAAAATTAGTATTATTCCTTCCTGAAATGTTTGGTATAATTCACCAGTAAAACCATATGGGTCTGGCATTTTTTTGTGGAAAATTTTTAAACTACATTTTCAATTTCTTCAATAGATATTGGACTTCTCAGGTTATTTATCTCTTCTTGAGTGAGCCTTGGTAGTTTGTGTCTTCAAGGAAAGTTGTCCATTTCATTTAAGTTGGCATATATTTGTCGATGATATTCCTTTACTATCCTTTTAATATCTGTAGGATTTGTAGTGATTTTCCCTCTATCATTCATGATATTAGTAATTTTGGGGGGTTTTTTCCCCATGATCAGTCTGGCCAAAGGTATATCAATTTAATTGATCTCAAGGAAACAGTTTTTGCTTTACTGAGGCTTTCCTAGTTTCAATTTCATTGATTTCCGCTCTTGTCTTGATTATTGATTTTTTTCTGCATTCTCTGCATTTAATTTGTTACTCTTTTTCTAGTTACTTAAGGAAGAATTTTAGATTGTGAATTTAAGGGTTTTCTTCTTTTCATATATAATCATTTAGGAGTTAGCAGTTAGGAGTTAGGGCTTCAACATATGAATTAGTGGGCAGGACACAATTTAGTTCATAAGAGTCTGGGAATATACTTTGTAGAATTTTGATATTTTAAATTTTTTTGAGGTTTGTTCTTGGTCATTACCCCATATGAACTTCAAAAAGAATGTGTCCTGCTGTTGTTGGAGTGTTCTGTAATTGTCAATTATGTCAAGTTGACTTATAGTGTTGTTCAGTTCTTTTGAATCGTTTATGGAGAGAGTGTTTAAGTATCCAAGCAGAACTGTAGATGGGTCTGTTTCTTCTTTCAATTCTATAAGTTTCACTTCATGTATTTTGAAGCTCTGTTGTAAAGTGAATACACAGAGTTGTCATGTCTTGTTGGAGAACTGATCCATTTATCATATTATGTCCCTCTATTTCCCTGAAATATTCCTATTCTGAAGTCTACTTTGTTCAAATTCAGTATAATCACTCCAATACTTTGTGGCTATAGTGTACTTGATACAACCTCTTCCTTACTTTTATTTTTAGCATCTGTATTTCTTTACATTTAAAGAAGGTTTCTACTAGACAGTATATACTTGGATTTTATTTTTTATCTAATCTGACAATCTCTGCCTTTTATTTGGTATGTTTAAATAATTTATATGTAATATCATTATTGATATTGTTGGATTAAAATCTTTCATTTTGCTAGATGTTTCCTATGCCATCTCTTCTATTTTTTTCTGCCTTTTTAGGATTGAGTATGTAAAAAAAAATTCATTTATCTCCATTATTAGCTTTTTATTGATTTGTTTCTTTTTAATGGTTACCCTGGGGTTTATTATACATCTCTGCTTGTATGTTTTACCTTGAAATGGTATTAACTGGTTCACATATAGTATAAGGACTTTACAAGGGAGCACCTCTAATTACGCCCTTCCATCCTTTGTGCTATTTTTATCAAATGTTTAACTTCACATATACTATAAATACAATATACATTGTTACTAATTTTTCTTTAAAAGTCATCTTGCCGTGCAATTTAAAATGAGAAAAAATTAGTTTTCCATTTATCTTATCTTTACTGGTGCTTATTTTGGTTACATTACCAACATTCTTCATTTCTTTGCAGAGAGAAAATTTCTATCTGGCATAATATATTTTTTCTTCCATAAGAATTTTTTAAAAATATTTCTTATAATACAAGTCTCCTGTCCATGAATTCTTTGCATTTTTTTAAGAAGATGACCTTATCTCTCTTTCATTTTCGTATATATATTTCACTGGGCTTACAATGCTGGGTGGATAGTGTTTTTCTTTCAGCACTTTTAGTGATTTCACTGTCTGCTGGAGTTCCTAACGAGAAACCTGCTGTAAACTTTATCTTTGTTCCTCTCTAATGTGTGTGGGTTTTTTTTTTTTTCTGATTTTAAGATTTTTCCTTTGTCCTTAATTTCTTCAATTTGATTATAATTATAATTATGTTATAACTAAGGGGTTTTTGTGGGGAGAGGTAATTTATCCTACTTAGTGTTCCTTTGTCCTGGGGCTTGGTATTTGTGATTAATTTTGGAAAATTTTAGGCCATTATGTCTTCAAATATTTCTTCTACTCCATTCTCATCCTTTTTACTTTCTGGGATTTCAATTACATATAAGTAATTGAACATATATGTACGATCATTCTATATTACCCCACAAAACTTGTATCTCCATTGTTTGTTTCATTTTGTTTGGTTTTTCCTTTGTATCATTTTTTTCACTTCGTGTTACCATTTGGGTAATTTCTGTTGAAATATTAAATCCACTGATTCTTTCCTCAGCTATTCCGGATCTACTGTTAAGCCTATGGAAGGCATTATTCATCTCTGTTAATGTCTTTTTCAATTCTAGTATTTCCATTTGATTCTCTCTTATGGTGTCCAACTCTCTGCTGAAATTTTCCATCCAGTCTTATATGATATTCATCTTTTCCACTGGAGCTTTTAACATATTAATCATAGTTATTTTAAAGTGCCTCTCCGATAGCACTAATAATCTGAGTCTGGTTCTGTTGATTGGCAGGGTATTGTTTTTTCTTTTTGTTTTTTGGATGCCTTATTATTTTTTGTTGAAAGTTAGGCATCTCGTGAAAGGCAATAGTCTGAGGTAAATAATTTTTTTTTTTTTTTTGGCCTGGAAATGATCACTTCTTTCCTTCTTCTAGGACTTCAGTGTGAGGATTTGACTCAATCTAGCAGGAGTTGAGCTGGGTTCGGGATTTTTTGGTTGGTATGGCCATCCTCAGTACATCACAGATGTTACATTCCTTTCACATTATTTTGTGTTTAGAATGAAGCATGGTTTGCCAGATTTTTTCTCACTGTGTGTTCCACATTCGTCTTTAGGGCTTTACTGCACCTCCCAGGGAGTCTCTTTAAGCTGTTATCCGTCTCCCGTCAATAGGTTGTTGTTACTTGTTACTGGATGATTGTTGGGCTTTTGGTGGGAGGAGGGCATTCCTTTCTGTTCTCATTAAGCTGCGTCTTAGGCAAGTCCTGCATCTCTTAGTTTCTGGCGTGGGTCCTTCTAGTGATCCTGTCCCACTGCCAGATGGTAGAGACGGCTAGTGATGTAAACCCAGCAGGCATTCCTGCCCCTTCTGCCCCTCCCCTCCAGTGGTAGAGGTTTTCTGGTTTGGGGGTTTTTTTTTTCCCCTTTCTTTTTCTTTTTCACAGTTGCATTGAGACTTCACCAGTGCCTTAAGGGTGACAAGATTTGTTGCCCTTCTCTCAGAAGTTTAAGACTTTAGTTAGGGCTAGGACTAGAGTAAGCCAAGTGAGGCACTTAGCTCACCCTGGTGCTGGTCATGTTTGCTCCATTACAAGGATAAGGGAGAAGGATCATGAAGGGGTTTCATGCCTTTGCTACTGCTGTTCTGCTCCCCCAGGTCAATACCATGATGGAGGATTTCCCAGAACTCTCACTTAGTGACGTCATGTGGAGAAAAATCTGTGAATAGGTGGGAATTCCTCTTATGTCTGAATTCCTCACATTTTGCATATTCTCTTGCTATTCCACAATCAACATTTATCAGTTTTTTGGGGTTTTTTTTTGATGTTTTCACCACACTTTTTTTTTTAAATAGATCTTTACTGGAGTATAACTGCTTCACAATACTGCACTAGCCTCTGTCACACAACAAAGTGAATCAGCCACATGCACACATACATCCCCATATCCCCTCCCTCTTGAGTCTCCCTCCCACACTCCCTATCCCACCCCTCTAGGTCATCGCAAAGCACCGAGCTCATCTCCCTGTGCTATGCGGCTGCTTCCCACTAGGTGACAATTTTACATTTGGTAGTGTATATATGTCCATGCTACTCTCACTTCGCATCAGTTTTTAATGTTTTGTATGAGTTATTACTGGCATCTGGTAGTGTCTGCCCCAGGTAAACAGAAGTTCATGTCCATCTCTCCCACTAGGTGCCAGCCTGTCTTTCTTTAGATTTCAGCCTTGTTGCCTTGTGACCTCAGCTCTAGGATTGGTTCTAGAAAATTGTGAATCTGACTACAATAAATTTGGGTGTGATGCTCTGTCCAGCTTTCTATTATCTGGTGATGGGAAACAGGGGTCAGGGAATTCTCATCTGACTTTGTCTAATTTCAGTTTTCAGCAGGCCCTGGGTCTCAGCAGTTAGGCTTTCTCAGTGATCCTCCATCCTTTCAATGGCAGCAAAACTCTGCTTTCTGACTTTTGCAGATCATTCCTGGAAAAGAGTTTCCTGGCCCTCCTGCGATGGCAGAAAACCTCAATTGATATCAATATAGGATCCTAGGCTCAGGATTTTTGTCTGCCCCTCTCTCTTAGGAGCAGAGGTTTTTGTAGTTTTGCGTGGGGTGTGCGTGTGTGTGTGTGTGTGTGTGTGTGTGTTAAACTCGTGCCCTATCTGTAATAGGTCTTCAGTTCTGCTATAGGTTGTTGCTACTTCTCCCGTCAGTGAATATGTATATATCTCTCCAATATATCTTATGAGTCTGGGTTTATGATAGGCTTCCTATCACAAACAGAGGAAGTACAATATGTATTTTAAAACTTGAAAGTGCCTACCATAAAATTGGAAGAGAAACTAGCCTACTTAAAGCAATAGTTAATAATATATGATAGTAACATCCATAAGATGTTATGGAAAAAACCTGAACAAACTTTTTGGCCAACCCAATAGACTTAAAACTGCAGTAGGAATCCAGAGGAGAGGACTGTTGATGAAGAGTAATGTGGTCAGGAAAAGTTGCATTAAGATGAACCTCAAAGCATGGATTGGATTTAAGGGGAAGAGAGGATGGAGGTAATTCCAGTAGAAAAAACCATTTAAGTGATGAAAATAATTATTTAAAGGAAGGTACCCTAAATTTGAAGGAACCTCAAATAAGGCAATCTGGAAAGTGTCTATTTAAACACATTTCTTTTTTTCTTAAATTGGTTGGTTTGTTTTTGTCCCCACTGAAGACACTCCATCTTAATAGATAGTAAGGTTACCAGGTTCATCTCAACAATATTGTGAGTGGTAGGTATTAACTTCCTGTCTCACGTAAGTGTTCCTTGTTTGCCAGCCTTGTACTGTGCCTGATGGACTTCTCTATTTTGTTCTTTGAATGAAGTACATAAGGGAATCAGTTTTCTGTGGGTGGGCTTTATTGGCAGATTCCTGTATCCCTACTGGGAAATTACAACCAGCAATGATTCTTTAGTGTTGTTTTATTGCTTCTGGATAACTTGGAGGTCCTGGTCCAACACCTTTAATCAGAAACAATCTGGTAATGAAGTTGGCTACTAGCTGAACTTCATGCAATAAGGCAAGTCTGGAGTTGACTGATGTCTAGTCTTGGCAGTAGTAGATTTGAAAAAGATACCAGTGGTTCTAAAGTTCTAGGTTCATGAGCACTTCTAGATCCCTATGAACTAAATACATTAAAGACCTCCAATTATTGATAAATTGGAAAGAATTTGAAAAACAATCCGAATGTGAGGGGGGAGGTAAATCAGTTTTAAAAAATTCTAACTTCTTATTATTGTTGAAAAAAAGGTTGTCATTATCCGTCATGGCAGGAAATAACAAAAATTTTCATTATAGGGACCCATTGACAAGAACAGAGAGTAGGCTGTATGCCTTGTGATGGGGATTCAGTACCAAAGGGGTGTGTGTGTGTGGGGGGGGGAGAGACAGCAAGAGATACAGAGACAGAGAGACAAAAAGGCAGAGAAAGTCAGGGTGAGAGGCAGGAGAGAAGGGAAGAGAAGGAGAGAGGAGAAGAGATGGGTAAGGTGAGGAGACTGAAGCTAAAATCAGACTCTCTACTCCACTTGACTACAGTGAAAATACTTATTATGTCCTGAGTGATAAGTCAATTTGCAAACCAGAGGATCTGTCTCCCTATTCTCATCCTCAGGACCACAGTCACAACATGCTTAGCGTTGCAGGGACCATGGCCCATGAAATGGGCCATAACTTTGGAATGTTTCATGACACCTATGCTTGCAAGTGCCCTTCTACAGTATGTGTGATGGACAGAGCACTAAGGTGAGCCTTTCTGGGAAGATGCTATTTATCCATGTTTTGGGTTCACTCTGGGCTGTCATCTTCAGTGACATGTTCAAACTTTCAAATTATTAAGTAACAGTATCAGGACAAAATCATGGATGTGTATCTATACCAAACTACCTTGTACCTCATCTATGTGTAATGTTTTTCATTAACTGAGACATAGTTTAAACATACTGTCTCTTTGCTGTTGGGGTGATGTGTCACTTTATCCTCATCTTAGCTACACAAGATCTGGGTTCAGAAAATCATTAGCATTTATCACATTTTCAGTGAATTCAGGTTGGGTGGTGGTAATGGAGAAGTTTTAGAAGAAAAATGTAATTAAAGAAGAATGAAATTAGAACACTTCCTAACACCATACACAAAAGTAAACTCAAAATGGATTAAAGACCTAAAGGTAAGGCTGGATACTATAAAACTCTTAGAGGAAAACATAGGCAGAACACTCTTTGACATAAACCACAGCAAGATCTTTTTCAATCCACCTCCTAGAGTAATGAAAATAAAAACAAAAATAAACAAATGGGACCTAATTAAACTTAAAAGTTTTTGCACAGCGAAGGAAACCATAAACAAAACAAAAATACAACCCTCAGAATGGGAGAATATATTTGCAAACGAAGCAACCAACAAGGGATTAATCTCCAAAAATATACAAACAGCTCATGCAGCTCAATATCAAAAAAACAAACAAACCAATCAAAAAATGAGAAGATCTAATTAGACATTTTTCCAAAGAAGACACACAGATGACTAAAAAGCACATGAAAAGATGCTAAACATCATTAATTATTAGAGAAATGCAAATCAAAACTACAATGAGGTATCAACTCACATGGGTCAGAATGGCCATCATCACAAAATCTACAAACAATAAATGCTGGAGAGGGTGTGGAGAAAAGGGAACCCGCGTACACTGTTGGTGGGAATGTAAATTGGTACAGCCACTACGGAGAACAGTATGGAGGTTCCTTAAAACACTAAAAATAGAGTTACCATACAATCCCACTCCTGGGCATATATCCAGAGAAAACCATAATTCCAAAAGATACATGCACCCCAATGTTTATTGCAGCATTATTTATGATAGCCAGGACATGGAAGCAACCTAAATGTCCATCAACAGAGGAATGGATAAAGAAGATGTGGTACATATATACAAAGGAATATTACTCAGCCATAAGAAAGAATGAAATAATGCCATTTGCAGCAACATGGATGGACCTAGAGATTGTCATACAGAGTGAACTAAGTCAGACAGAGAAAGACAAATATATGATACCACTTATATGTGGAATCTAAAAAAAGGGTACAAATGAACTTAGCTACAAAACAGAAATAGAGTTACAGATGTAGAAAACAAGCTAATGGTTACCAGGGGGTAAAGGGGGGGCAGATAAATTGGGACACTGGGATTGACATATACACACTACTAGATATAAAATAGATAACTAATAAGGACCTACTGTATTACGCAAGGAACTCTACTAAATACTCTGTAATGGCCTATATGGGAAAATAATCTAAAAAGAGTGGATTTATGTATATGTATAACTGATTCACTTTGCTGTATACGCGAAACGAACACAACATTGTAAAGCAACTATACTCTAATAAAAATTTTTTTAAAAAAAGAAGAATGTTCTCACAGGAAGATGACGAGAGTCTTTGAAAAGAGATTACACATTCCTGACACACCTTAGGCAAAACTGCCCTGGAATTTTGTTTTTAAGAACCCCACAATCCCTTTTATGTGTTCATTTCCTCTCCCAGCTCATTCAAGCTAGGGTTAGTCTCCCATGCCCTTCCACAAAATAGCATATGGCTGCAGGCCAGTTACATATCTTATGCTATCTCCCACAGATATTACTGCATTTTAAAATTTTTTTAAAATTTTATTTAAGTATAGTTGATTTACAATGTTGTATTAATTTCTTCTGTACAGCAAAGTGACTCAGATAGATAGACATATATATTCTTTTTCATATTCTTTTCCATTATGGTTTGTCACAGGATATTGAATATAGTTCCCTGTGCTATACAGTATGACCTTGCTGTTTATCCATCCTATGTATAATAGTTTGCCTCTGCTAATCCCAAACTCCCATTCCTTCCCTCCCCCCTACTCCCCTTGGCTACTGCTTTTTTAACCTCATTGTTATTTGTGGAATGAAAAGAGGCTGTCAATAGAAATCCCTCTGAAGGAAAACGAATTCTTAAACATGTAAATAAATATAATTTTAGTGCCTTTAGGACTTCAAAACCAAAATGACCGAAGGCTGAATGAGATTATCTGGATAAATTAGAAGGGTTTTTAGTTTATTAAACAGCAGCCTGGATGCTCTATTTTGAGATGTGACCATACTTGCCTTGCTCATTAAGCCGGAGGTGTTTATACCTGCCCGGGTGGGCTAATTCAGGCGCAAAAATAAGAGCTCATGATTTAGCAGTTGGTGAGTGTATTCCCTTTGATCTTTTGGGTCACGTTTTGAGCATATCACACCCAATGTCTGATATGTCTCCCTATCTGCTCAGCGTGACTGTATTCCATTTTCTTCTTCCTTACCTTTACAGCTTCTACATACCTACGGACTTCAGTTCCTGCAGCCGTGTCAGCTACGAAAAATTCTTGGAAGATAAATTATCCAATTGCCTCCTTAACGTTCCGCTGCCTACAGATATCATATCCACCCCGATCTGTGGGAACCAGTTGATAGAAATGGGAGAAGACTGTGACTGTGGGACCCCCGAGGTACCACCAAGTTCTTTCTAAAATGATCTACTTTGTTTTTCAATTGCTGAGAGATAAACTATCAAAGAATGTGCGGTTCACTAAAAAAAATCACACTTCTTGTCATTTTGTAAATGTTTGTTTGTAGACATTTGTCAGGCCAACTTTGGGACTCAGGACTTGTTACCATTCGAAGTGCCTGGCTTGGTCCCATGCTCTTGACAGGGCAGCCAGGATTCTGAATGGGACCTTTGCCCCCATCTTATTAACACCTAATGCGAGTACCAGGCCAAGCTCTCAGGGGGTCAGCTTTTCAGTAACTTCAAAATAGGATTACACATTTATCTCTTCTGTGAGAAAAAGGAATCTTTCCCAGATGATGTTTGTTTGAATAAGGGCAAGAGTTTTAACCCTAAAAATTGGTAACTGAAAATATCTCACTCTGAGGTTCCCAAAGTAGGAGTTTCTCCAAAGCCTTGTGTGGATGCCTGATTTCTCAGAAGCAAGGTGGGGAGAACAAGACAAAGTATACTGCTTTACAGAGAGCTGAATTAAATGTCAAACTTGAATAAAGAACTATATTTTTAGATTTTCAGTACATGCTCTAGAGATTAAGTTTACTGCTAGATAGATACAAAATTGATGAGCTGAACTAATTATGTTCTATAACTATTCAGAGGAATTTGATTTTCAAAAACTGTCCCTTTCTTTTGTTTTCTCTCATATTTCACCAAAAATAGACCATGTTCAGTATTACTATGGGAGATTGGGGGAACTAGAAAAGATATTCAAATAAAAAAACAATATAAGTAGAATTCAGATAAACTCAGTATTTCTAATGTTAAACTTTGTGTTTTTAATTTCCCCCCAAATCATTTTCAGACTGTATCAAAGAAAGGTCTGTGTGATGAATAAATTGTATTATGAATTGTGCCGAAATGAGACCAAAAGGTAATCTTGCATTTGCATTTGTTTCTGGTATTTCTTAGGAATGTACCAACATTTGCTGTGATGCAAAAACATGTAAAATCAAAGCAAATTTTCAATGTGCAGTAGGGAAATGCTGTGAAAAATGCCTGGTAAGATTATTATTTTATTCTATCTTAATAATTATGATTACTCTTTGTTTTTTCTGTATTAAAATCTTAGGGATTATGTTAAATGAAATAGGCAAAGTAATATTTTTCTGTCTATAAAATAATGTTACCTACCATCTATCAAGTCCTCACTGAGTACTTTGCGAAGATGGGCTCTTTAATCTTCCAACAGCCCTTTGAAGTGTATATTATTATTTAATTTTGTTTTCGAGGGGACAGAGTCTCAGAACAGATAATGTACAAAATAATACAGCCACTAAATGGCAAAATCCAAGTATGATCAGTTCCAAAGCCAATGCTTTGTTACTCCCACCTGCTATTTCTTCTGATGCCGTGTGACCCTCTTGGACCAAATCCAGTAATTGCTTGCATATCCCTTTTGTCGACAAAAAATTAATCAGTCGATCTAAGAAAGAAATGGAAAATTTTATTCTAGCCAAATTGAGGATTATAACCGGGGAAGAGCATCTCAGAAAGCTCCGAAAACTGTTGAGCCAGTTAGAAGTCAAAGCACAGTTGTGTAAGTTTTTTGAGACAGAGGGCTGTATGTTAAATGGCATATGATTGATAATTTACACAATCCATATCTAAGCGTCACCATGGCCCCTTACAAGATCAAGAAGGAATGTTATCTTTTAAGGCGTTATCTTGTTGGTGCTGGGAGTATGTTGGTCTTTATGGTTGAGCAGGTATTTCTGCTGATGGGGAGGTCTGGTCAATGCCTAATGCAGATACGCAGTGCACGGTGTGGGGAGAGAGGAGGCCAGAGGGCAGAGACAATTTCTTATGTTTAAATTTTCCGTGTCTTGCCATAAAATATGAATTTTATTTCACACTTTAATATGGTGTAGTGGAAAAGCTTTTAATTTTAATAATATAGGGGCTCCTCTATCTTCAACCTTTGAAGTCACTTCCGGGTGAAATTCTTTTTTTTTTTTAATTATTCGCACCTTTAATTATTATTTATTTATTTATTTATTTATTTATTTGGCTGTGTTGGGTCTTCGTTTCTGTGCGAGGGCTTTCTCCAGCTGCGGCGAGCGGGGGCCACTCTTCATCGCGGTGCGCGGGCCTCTCACTATTGCGGCCTGTCTTGTTGCGGAGCACAGGCTCCAGACGCGCAGGCTCAGTAGTTGTGGCTCACGGGCCCAGTTGCTCCGCGGCATGTGGGATCTTCCCAAACCAGGGCTCGAACCCGTGTCCCCTGCATTAGCAGGCACATTCTCAACCACTGTGCCACCAGGGAAGCCGCCGGGTGAAATTCTTAGAAAAAAGACATAAGATGAGGACGCCGTGTCATTTTCTCTGTGGGGCTTTTTTGACTTTCTCTTCCAGCTAGAGTTCAGCATGTTACATTCTACTGTTGCAGAGAATTCTCTGTTATGATTATTTGTTTATGTGTCTTCTTAGTTAGACTGATTCTTAATGTCTGGAGTCTGATTCATGCTCACCTAACACAGAATTGCGTTCATTTTAAAAGCCCAATAACCATCTGTAAAAGGAATGTGCAGATGGCATGCCAGGTTATAGGCAGTGTTTGAGATAGGTTTTTGTTTGTTTGTTTCTTTTTTCTTTTTTTTTTTTTTTTTAATGTTGGAGGAAGAGGAAAGAAATAAAGGAGGCCAAAATGAAGAAAATTTGAGAACTTAAGCAGTATTCAACAAGTGTTTATTAAGTCTTGTTTGTTAGAGATTATGGGTGATAAAGAAAACTAGTATTTGACTTCAAAAAACTTGCTATTTCTTTAGGGTGATGATATACGTAACTAAAACAGACGAAAATATAATACGTGATTAAATGCTCAGGTAGATATTATAATGACAGATGGCCATTATATGGGTAATAGTTTCCACATATATTTTCACTTAATGTTCATAATGACCTTATAAAGTTAGTATTGGATCGGGAAATGGATTTTCAGAGAGATTAAATCCATTTGCTAAGGGTACACATCTAGCCACTGGCAGAGCCAAGATTCAAACCTGTATCTTTCAAATCCAAATTCAGGGCTCTTTTCCTACCACATGTAGAAAAGAGGAACAGTGATTTGCATTGAAGAGGTCAGAGGAGACTTCATGGAAAATGAGGCTTTCAATTAGTCTGGAAAGTAGTGAGTAGATTTTAGATAAATAGAAAGAAAAAATTCCAAGTGAGCAGGCAAGGAGAAAGAAGAAAGAAAAGAAGATATAAGCATGGTTTGTGTGACATCTGGTAAGAAAGCTAGTCTGACTGGAGTAGGGGGGGCTTGAATTTGGAGGGTCTCATATGCTCTGATGAAAATTTGGATTTTTAAAAAAATATTTATTTATTTATTTGGCTGTGCCGGATCTTAGTTTTGGCACATTCTTTCACCAGCGTAAAGATATGGAAAGCCTTTTGATGATATGAGAGCATGCCTTCCCACTTCAACTAGAGAAGGTATGCTTCCAATATCCACAGAGGCCTCTTCAGATTTGTACGAATGGCAGAATTTCTTTTCCTAAGGTTTCTCTGAGCTCATAAGAGCAAGACTCGCAATAATAGATTGCAATGGAATTAACACATGAAATGAATATTTGGTTGTTTCCTCCTTCTGACAAATCATTCCATAGAAACACGTGAGTTGAAAAGAAATATCTGACCATACAATAAAAGGAATTAAGGATTAGGAAACTCTATGCCTGGGAAAGTCTCAGAGCATGCTGATCTGGGCTTGTAAACTTATCTTCCTTACTATGGAAGATTTACTTCACCAATAAATCTCTGAAGCTGCAGATTTAAATCTCCTTGAAAAGCTTGTCAAAGATGCATTCAACAAAGGGAGAAATAACTTCCTTCTTTCCATCTAAGATATTGCTCAGTTTTCTTCTGTATTTTTTCATTGTTATTTCTATAAAGTTTGCTCTACAAATTCAGAAATATTGATTGCTTAAAGACTCAGGGCTTGGCCAAAGTCAATAGAAGTGACATTATAGGAGATGGTTTTAGCTTATACAATGAAAACGTGAACTAAAATAGAATGATGCCTCTAACTACGTTGCCAAAAAAAGGCCACAGGGAAAATATTATTTGAATCAATTTGAGATATTAGGGTTAAGTCAGGTGGAAAAAAAGCCTTCTCTCCAATTTTATTTCCCTACAGTTTAAAAAGGCTGGTGAGGTGTGCCGACCAGCAAAAGATGAGTGTGACCTGCTCGAAATGTGTGATGGCAAATCTGGTCTTTGCCCCGATGATCGATTCCAAGTCAATGGCTTCCCTTGCCAAAATGGGAAGGGTTACTGCTTGATGGGGATGTGCCCCACCCTGGAGGAGCAGTGCACCGAGCTATGGGGACCAGGTAGGAGGACAAACGCCAGTGATGCTGGCACTGCCTTTGTACATACAAAGGAAAATCGTATCACTCCAAGTGACAGTGTTTAATCATGGCCAAAGTAGCATTCTGTCCCTTTCTTCCATCTTAGAAACTGTGCCACTGCTCAAAATCCTGGGTAAGTGGAGAATTTTGGTGTTGCTAGATTTAGCAAATAAAAATAAGGACAGTCCAGTTAAATTTGAATTTCAGATTAACATTTTTTTTTTTAAGTGTCAGTATGTCTCATGCAATATTTGAGTTAGACTTATGCTGAAAAAAAGTCTTTGTTTATCTGGAATTTAAATTTAACTGGATGTCCTGTACTTTACCTGGCAACTCTAACCAAAATCCTTCCCAGTTAAGCAGACCCTTGGAATTGTGTGTGTGTGTGTGTGTGTGTGTGTGTGTGTGTGTGTGTGTAGGGGTGGAATGCAAAGGAGCAGTGAGGAAAACTGAAAGTTCTTAAAATGTTTATTTTGTCCATAATACCAGAATTTTAGAGGTCATATTCTCTGATTACACCATAAAAAAGAAATTAAAAATAAAAGCATAACTTAAGAATCTTCAAAAACTTTAAACCCAAATTTAAATTATGCTAAATAACTTGATTAGAAGAGCAATTTTTAAAATATCAATTCTTTGGACTTCCTGGATATGATGTATATTATGTACATATATTTAATTTTCATACCATTTTCTGCTACATTTCCAGATTCCTACTTAAATGGCTGAAGGACTATTTTTAATAGGGAAAATACATATTCCTAAAAATATTTGAAGAAGGTTATCATATGCTGGAAACTTTCCATAATTCCTGAAAATATACATAAGACAAGATGAAAGAAAGCAACAAAAATCACTGATTGACAATACACCCAGAAAAAAAGAAACCTGGGAAATAAATGAACAGGAACCTAGAAAAACCCCTGAATGAAAGCCTCTGTATCAGACTAGGGTGAGCTGAGACACAATTTGAGGAGAAAGCGTGATACCATTGGTGCATCAGGAAGTGCTCTGATGGTCTGGAATTTGGTTCTGGCTCTCCTCCAGTTGATAGGTAATGCAGATGGGTGTGCTAAGTTACAGGTGCAAGCAAAGATGGCTTTGCTGGTTAAAGACCTTGTACTTCCTTGGCTAACTTCAGTATATGGCAGAAACCTGGGGAAAGGAAATTTTCAGCACAGAGATGAAGCTCTGAACATCTCCTTTGTTACTTGGCTATAAATCACTGCGATAAAAACTATTACTTTCTTCTTTTTGCCTGACCCTTCAATATCACCTCCCTTACAAATCTGTAAATTTTCTAGTACCTAGACACTGTTTTGTTCATAGTTGTTATTCCCAGTGTATCCTAGCACAGTGCCTGACTTCAGTAAATGTTCCCAGTGATCTATTGAATTAATGTTGAATATATTTATCCGATATTGGAATAGAGAAGAACTTTTAAATCATATATTTAAAGGTGGCCTTTATAAAAGACCAGAAAAATAGATTTGCCTAAATAAAATTTCAAATTTTACAATTCACAAGGATCACACATTTATTTTAAATTAGTCTTCAAAGTTTGAAAAGTCTTATAACACATATAAGGGGGAAAAATCACTGTCTTTAACCTCCTATAAATCATTTGGAATTCCAAATATTGAAAATGTGACCAAGAAATAAACAGGCAATTCATCATAAAGAAGTACAAGTGTTTAATAAACAAAATCATTTTAACTCACTAGCAAGAAGTATGAAATACTATTAATACATCAGCACATGCAATATATGGTAAGAAATATAAATGAAGACAAGTTAATCTTCTACACTTGTTAAATTGCAAAGCTTTCTTACAGTTAATGCTTAGTGTTGGTGAGGATGTGACAAAACACTTAGTTTAATATGCTCTGGTAAGAGTATGAATTAGTACAATCTTTTCACAGAGAATTTGGAAAAATGTATGTGCAACCTAAAAAGAAAATGTGCTCCTTTCCTTAGCAATAGTACCCAGGAATATTTATTTACAAAGGATTTTCAGCCAGCATTTTCTTTCTGAACCATGTACTACAGACCAGGCATTCTTCTCAGTGGCTCACATATATTAACTCATTTAATTCTCATAATAACGCTATGGGGGAGGTACTATTATAGAATCCTCATTTTTACACAGACCAAGCCAAGAGGTTAAGGCACTTGCCAAAGATCACACAGCTCTTACTTAATGCCTGAGCTCTTAACCACTGTGTTCTGTTGCCCCAGTTGATGGGGATCTGAGGAAGATTACATGAGAAATTAAACATGCGATGCTCATCTCTGTGCCTGTCAGAGTAGAAGTTTGACTAAGCACAGCATGTACCTGTCACAGCTGCACCCTCCAGCAGGATAACATTCCAGTATCTGTCTGTGGGCTGCTACTACGATAACTACGGCTCTTCCAGCTAAGTCTTCAATCATCCAGATGTTGCCAAATATTTAGATAGCCATTATTCAAAAATAGGCTATCTAAAAGGTTGTTTTAACTCCAGCCATCTCTCTTGATATCAAATTAGTGCAACCTATATTTCCAAGAAGGGTCAAGGGGATGATGCTAAAATCGTATTCCTCATGCTGGTTTTCTGTTTCATGAATCCTTTATGGCACTGAACTATTTATCTCTTTTCTTTTCAACTGTGTGCCTACTGACTATGCCT
The DNA here is from genome assembly GCF_028564815.1 of Eubalaena glacialis. Lineage (NCBI taxonomy): Eukaryota > Metazoa > Chordata > Mammalia > Artiodactyla > Balaenidae > Eubalaena > Eubalaena glacialis. The sequence goes on from NC_083724.1 coordinate 110,934,325, forward strand.
GGTCCCAGGAACCCAGGTTGCAGATAAGTCATGTTTTAGCAGGAATGAAGGTGGGTCAAGTTACGGGTACTGTCGAAAAGTGGATGACACACGCATCCCCTGTAAAGCAAAGTAAGTGGCCTTGTTATTTGAACCTTCCTGCTCATTTTGACACATTCTGATTATCCCATTTAAAGAGAAAGTGAATTTGGACATCATTCATTTGATAAACATTCATTGAGTGACTATTATATGCTATATTTTAGGCTAGGCACTGAGTTAAAAAGACAAATAGGGAATGATCCCCCTTTTCCAGTCTCTCATAATGGATGCTTCAAAGGACACCAAGTACAGCTGTTGTTAAATAGAATGAATGTTTGAGACCGAGCATGCAATAGTTAAATGGGCCTGGTTGGAAATTTGCACACTGATTCTCCAGTATACTTTAGATGCTCTTCCATCTAGTGTCTTTCATTATGATTCTAGTAGATATTATTATCTACTCAGAGGAATAAGCAATATGATGATTGTACAGTTTTATTTAAACTTGCCATGGCACTCCATAAAGAAAAAATACAGTAAGGGAAAGATTGAAAATTTACCTAAAGAATTTGTTTTCCTTTTTGTATTGATAGTCTGAAAAAAATGATAGAACACCATAAGCAATGAACTTGAGATTTTTCTATATATTTTCCTTCGATTCTGAAATTTTAAGATGACTTTTAAAGTTCAAATGATAATAGATTAAACTTTATACCTGTTCCAAATTTTACACATACAAACTAATGTGTAACCAGAGACTGAATGAAAAAAATCAGCATTTCTCAAAGTTTTTCTATTTAAATAGCACTAATTTTTCTCAGTGATAGATATTACCAAACAAACTATACTTTGGACAGAAGGTCATCTCTTGGGGAGTCTGAGCCTCAAAGATAATCATACCCTGTGGGCTCTTCTTTACAGGAAATCAGGGGAAATTATGTAAAAGGCAATATGTGTGGGAGAGTGGGGTGGGAGTGTGGCAATATTTAGTCTGAGAGGTCGTGACAGGGAAAAGAGACTAGGGTAACTCCATCTTTCCTCTGTAGAGTGTATACACCCTTGTCCTGTATAACTTTGCGTGAACACTGGATAATTTCTGCAACCAGAGGCACAAGCATTTCATTTCTTCCCACAGGCTGACCTCCTGGTCACTTCTTGATAGTCTTTGGCTGTAGTGGGAAGTAAGCCTGAAAGTCCCTGTGTCCTAGAGCCTTCCTCATAAAGCTCTACCCAAATGATTCAAGAAAAACACCCTCTCAAGTCTGGAGAGAATGCGTGCCTTTCTCCACTCCTCAATGGTATTTTCTAAAAGCCTCAGAGACATCAGAAGAATCTGATTCTACCACTCTCAGAAGAGGTTTTCACAGCATTCCTCTAAATTCTGCATAAAGCAATTGATTCCAATTTTGTTGGCGATGACTTTTTTCCCCTTGCTAGTGAAGGCAAGGCTTTAGTGAGCACTGAGCAGTTTCATCTGAATTTGCAGGGGTTCTTTCAGTAACACACACGATGCCTTGGAGTGACAACCAAGGCTCGGCCTTATACTGATACAACTATAGTCGAGAGAATTATTCTGCTGCCCTTCATGGCAATAAATAACCTTAGCTGAAACAAGACAGAAACTGATTTCCTAGGTGCCCTCCATGATGTTAGACATCCATCCTCCTTATAGCTTCTTTCTCCATCATACATATGACCTCCTTTCCCAAATGTTTCTCTCGGTCTGTGATGGCTTCTCCAACTCCAACTGTCATATTCCAATAAGCAAAAAGGAGAAAATATTGAGGAGAGGACATATACCCTCACGTAAGGCCACCCTCAAGAATCTGCAGTTAAGATTCTGCTTCCTTCCCATTGGCTAGAATTTAGGCAACTGGCCAAAATTTGGGAATATGGGAGACATGGGATTTTTCTCTTGAGCAACGTTGTGTCTTGCTAATATTCAATGGTTCTATTACTGAAGAATAAGGGGGAAATTGGTATAAAGGAGAACTAGAAGTCTCTGCCGTAGGAGGAAATACCATTAGTTAAATATCGATAGGGAGCTGATTTACATTTGTATAAAACTGCATTTTGGATCCTGCTGTTTCAAAGGCAGCAAATTTTGGCTTTTCTTCAGTGATGCCATGTGTGGGAAGTTGTTCTGTAATGGTGGGTCAGATTATCTGCTCTGGAAAGGACGTATAATAACGTTCCTGACGTGTAAAACATTTGAACCTGAAGACAGCAGTCAAGAAATCAGCATAGTAGCCAATGGAACCAAGTGTGGAGAGAATAAGGTACGTTGAAATGGTGGCTTTTACTCAAAATGTTCTGGTTGTTTGTTCGTTTTGTTTGCTTGCTTCTCAAGGCCTCCTTGTGTTTCATGGAGCACAGTTTTCAAAGCAATGTTTATGCCATTCATGTATACATGACTGCATTCTTCCCTGCAATGTTATTTAATAAGTACCTATTACGTGCTTAGCACTAGCTTGTTAAATTTAGGTAAATTTTATTTCCCCCAAATTGGTAGGTTCTCAATAAATGATAGCCATTCTGATGATAATAATGAAAAAAATCATAACAATACTATTTTTACATAAATCATAATTATCTTAATATTGGAGATGATGTGATATTACCATGTTTTCCATAGTATTTTTGTTTAGGATGGGTACCTTGTATCATGTGCAATGCTTAGCTCAGTGCTCTCAGTCTTCAGAGTTGGACTAAAAGGTGCATTAAAGATGACCCATGAGGAATGACGTGAAGTAAGGAAATCTTCTTTAAAGAGGACTTCCTAAATATTTTATTATAAAAATTATCTAGATTCCATATTCCTATTTTCAAAAGGATTTGGTGATTTCCCTAATGAAAAGGCAAGTTTGATAACAATAAGAGTAGCTAAAAATACAAGGCTAAATACCAAAGAGTCGACAGTTTGCAGAACTGAAACCACTGGACATTCATGTCTACTTTGTGTTTTTCATATCACTTTCAGGTTTGCATTAATGCAGAATGTATGGATGTCAAAAGAGCTTACCAATCGGCCAATTGCTCCTCTAAGTGCAAAGAACATGCTGTAAGTCTTGACAACGTTTCCCCAAGCTTGCTGAATCTTGTGTCATTTTAGGTCAGACAGTTTGGATGATGTTAAAATAATGTTTCAGCGTTGAATGATTAAAATTATTATCTAACTCCTCACTAGTTTGATTCAATGAAAAATTCCTTCAAAGAACCTGGTACTGAAATTCCTATTACTGATTCATACATTACATAGACAGTTGAAAGGCTACAGAGCAGAGGTTATTCTTTTTTTGGAATGGACTTAATTATGGATGAATCGGCCCTCGGGTTGGGGATTAGTCCAGTGAGAAAACTAACAGGATCATTGCTCCTCTAGGTGTGTGACCACGAGCTCCAATGTCAGTGTAAAGAAGGATGGGCCCCTCCTGATTGCGATGGTTCTTCCATGGTCTTCAGTAAGTAATATTGCACATCTAACGTGAGAAAATTTCTCTCCTCTTCCAAGCTTTTATTTCCTGCTACGTAAGATTTCATTGCCTTTTTTCCGCTCCTCTTGGAATTCCTATTCTGTAGATATTGAATCCACAATATTAATCCCCAAAGTCTCTCCAGCAACTTTTTAATCATATTTTCCACATTCTTATGTTTTTATGCTACATACAAAAAGATTTCTTGAAATTTTATATTTGTCATTTTATTTTAATTTTCCAAATTTTCTTGCTTTATGATTGTTCCATTTTCATAGCAGACTTGACTGAATGTATACTAGATATAATATCCTCATAAAACTCTAAGAATATGACATTATTTTTGTAGGTTCACTTTGTTCTCGAGATTATCTCTATTTCTTTTGAGTTGAGTTGTTTTGTTTTTTCACCCTGTCTCTTGTATTTCACTGCGCTGTTTTTCTTCAGGATGTATGATCCTTCTTTGAATGTGGGATTAGGTTGACTTGCTCTTTATAACTAATAATAATAATAATAATAAAATATTTTCTTATTTTTTTGGCCATTTGGATTTTGTCTTTCGCAAAACGTTTGTTCAAGCCATTTTGTTTATTCTTCTATTGGGTGTCTCCCTGACCCCTTAATAACTTGTGTAAGTTTTAATATATTCTTGATATAAGCTATTTTTTCATTTATATATGCTGCAAATAACTCCATTCTGTCTTTTCTCACTCTCTTCGTGATGTCATGTGATTAAAGAAGCTTATTTTATTATTATTATTATTATTTTTAATCTATTTTTGGCTGCGTTGGGTCCTTGTTGCTGCTAGCGGACTTTCTCTAGTTGCAGCGAGCGGGGGCTACTCTTCGTTGCGGTGCACGGGCTTCTCATTGCGGTGGCTTCTTTTGTTGCGGAGCACGGGCTCTAGGCGTGCGGGCTTCAGTAGTTGTGGCTCGTGGACTCTAGAGCGCAGGCTCAGTAGTTGTGGCGCACAGGCTTAGTTGCTCCGCGGTATGTGGGAATCTTCCCAGACCAGGGCTTGAACCCGTGTCCCCTGCATTGGCAGGCGGATTCTTAACCACTGCACCACCAGGGAAGCCCTAAAGAAGCTTTTAATTGTAATGCAGTCAGTTTCTTAATCATTTCCTTGATGATTAGTATTTTTTCTTTTTGTGTCCTTTTTAAGGAAATTTCTCCTATCCTGAAGTTATGAATGTATACCCATATATTATCTTCTAAAAAGGATTTTTGTACTGCCTTTTCAAATTTAAGTCTATAACGTATCTGGAATTATTTTGTGTGTGATGCAAGTGTTCAATTTCGTTTTTGTCTCGGATAGATGCCCAGTTGTCACACCATTATTCATGTAATAGATCATCCTTCCTTAATGCTCTGTAGTGCCAGTTTTCTAATAAAGCACGTGTGTCCATGAACGTGGGTTGTTCTGGGATATCTATTCTTTTCTGGTGGTCCTATTTGGCTATCCTTATGCCAGTATAACACTCTTTTATTATTGTATCTTTAAAAAAATTTTGTTATCGTATAGGAGGTCCTTTAACTTTGTTCTTCAAGAACGTTTTGGCTATTAGCTTTTGTATTTCCACATATATTTTATAATCAGATTCTCAAGTTACACACACAATTCCTGTTGGGATTTTAATTTAGTGTAAACTACAACTATAGATTTACTTGCAGAAAATGAGCATATTTAAAATATTGAATTCCAAACCTATTGACATGAAATATCTATCCATTTACTTAGTCTTCTTTAGTTTTGACCAATAATAGTTAATGGTTTTCACCATAGAAATTTTACATATATTTTGTTTGATTTGTTTTATAAGAAATTAATTTTTATTGTATTTTTAAATGGTATTTTTTGAAAAAATATTTTTCAACTATTACTAGAATATAGAAGGTCAACTAATTTTTGTATATTTATTTTTATATCAAGCACCTCTGCTAACCTCTCTTAATAATTTTAGTAATTTATTTGTAGATTCTGTTAGATTTTCTACATATTCAATCATTCTGTTTCAGAAAAATGACGGTTTTGTTTCTTCTCTAATCTTCACAATTTTAATTTCTCGTACTTGTTTCCCTTCACTGAGTAGTACTCTTGTGCAATGCTGAATAGAAATAGAGATAGCAAGCCTCTTTATTTCTTTCCCAATCTTAGGAAAGACTTTCAGTATTTTGCCCTGTTATCTGAAGGTATTCTGTACATATTGGATCCTCTTCATTTGATCAAGAAAATTCACTTCTATTCCTAGTTTGCTAAGAATTTTATCAAATACTTTTTATTTATTGGTTAAGATTTTTACCTCTTTACTCTGTTGGTATTGCAAAATAAATTGATTGATATTTGAACATTTATCTAACTGTTCATACTTTGGATAAACCCAACATGGAAATAGCTCTTACGGATACTGATGGATGATGTTTGCTATTATTTTATGTTCATGAGTGGTGCCTGTACTTGCTAAATTTGAGTATCATGGTTATGCTAGACATATTAAATGAAGTGGAGCATTTTCATTCATTTAAATTCTCTGGAAGAGTTTGTAGAAGAATGGAAGACTCTTTCCTTAAATATCTGGTAGAACTTGTCAGTAAGCCATGTAGGCCTAGAATTCTGGATAATATTTTAGTTAAAGATTCAGTGTCTTTAGTAGCTATAAGACCCTTCAGGTATTTAATTTCTTCTTATGCAAGTTTTAGTATGTTATATTTTTCCTAGACATTTTCCCACTTCACCTAAATTTCAATGTTTTGGTTTAAGATTGCTCATAATACTCACTTATCTTTTCAGTATCAATAGTATCTGTAGCATTGTTTTTTCTCTTTTTTTATATTATCCTAACAAAATTTTAAAACTTATTATTGTTTATGATTTATTTTTTTAACATTTTTTTTGCTATTTCAATTTCTACTTTATACAATTCCATTTCCTTAAGTTTATTTCATCTTTAAAAAAAAAATCTTGAAAGGAATCTTTGGCTCATTAATTTTCAGTTTGTAGACCATATCATAATTGGTATTTTCATTATCATTTGGTTCAAATTGTTTTCTATTTGCCATTTGCTTTCTTCTTTGGGCCTTGAACAGTTTAGACATATATTTCTTAACATACATGCATATGGAGATTTTCTAGCTTTTGTTAAATTAATACTTAGCATAATTCCATAGGGATCAGAAAACCTACTGTGTTGAGAATATGCTGAAATTTGTTGACACTTGCTTTATGACCCAGCATATTCCCATATTGTAAGTGTTCTGTCTATGCACACAAAAATGTGTGTTCTGCACTTATGTGCAGTGTTTTCCATATGTTTTTAATGCCATGTTTGTTAATTGTGTGTAATATATTAACCCTTACTGATATCTTGTTTGTTTGTTGTACCAATTACTGAGTCAAGAGTGTTAAAATCCCCCACTATAACTGTGAATTTGGCTATTACTTCTGGTTCTATCAATACCTGTATATTTTGAGACCATGCTGTTATCTACAATAAAGTTTAGAATTGTATGTCTTCCCAGTGAATTAACACTTTTGTCATTATGAAATGCTTTTGTGTATCTTCAGTCTTCTTGCCTTTTAAAGTCCACAGTTCCTGGAGAAAAATATAGCTGTACCATATTTCTCTTGGTCTCTTTTGCTTTGGTATAACTTTTTCTTCATACTTTTACTTTCATCCTTTCTGAATCCTCATGTTTTATTTCTGTCTCTCATTAAAAAAAATACAGATATATTTTAAAATTTTAGTCTCAATCGTTTTGTAAAAACTTAGTCCATTCGAATTAAATGTAATTACTGATATAGTTGGGTGTAATCTACAATCTTATTATATGCTTTTTATTTGTCCTGCCTGGTTCCTCTTCCTTTTTCTCTCCTTTCTTGTTTTCTTATGGACTTACTGAGGATTTTAATCACTTCATTTTTATTTTTATTAATTTGGAGATTATACATTTATTTTATATTCTTTTAGTGGCCAGCATAAAAATTTCCATTTTATTATTTTTAATAGAGACTTTACTTTTTAGAGCAGTCTTAGGTTCACAGCAAAACTGAGCAGAAAGTACAGAGATTTCCCCTATATCCCTGCCCCACACGTGCACAGTCTCCCACGGCTAACATCCCCCAACCAGAGTGGAACGTTTGTTACAATTAATGAACCTTCATTGACATGTGATTATCATCCAAAGTCCACAGTTTACATTAAGGTTCACTCTTGGTTTATTTACTTTTCATTCCTTTCTGCATTTCTGAGCTTCCTTTTATGATCATTTTCCTTCCTGTGTTTCTGAGTTCCTGCTTTCTCACTCCAAAGTAATTTTCTCTCACTCCAAAATAATTTTCCCCTATTTCTTCAGCACTTCTGTGCTTTTAGGAAGATTCTTTTTTTAATTCATTAGTTGTTTTTAGTGAGAGAGCTAGTCCAAATTTCCTAGACCACCATTTCCAGAAACAGAAAGGGCTGTATTTTTTGTTCAATCACTGACATCTTCAGCTGTAAACCTGCTTCCTGTTATAATACTCTCCATCTGCCTTATGCCCCGGCTTTACCTCTAGACCACATCCTTTCAAACTATGGGTGTCTGTGAAGTACTGCCAAGTTCCTCTTTATTTCCTCTGGACCGTGTCACTCTTTTGAAAATAGCTACAATTCTGTTGTTAGTGCAAGTACACTTTTAAAATTCTGAACACATCTATACTGTTTCTAACACAGATGCCTCAGAACTTTATTTCCTTTGACTTTTTGGGTAGGAATTTTTATGGAGGGTAGAGAGTATTAGGTATTTGAACTGTTACTATCTTACCTAGAATTCTACTTCTGAGGTCTCTATCTTTCTGCATGTATGTGTGCTCACACTTGTGAACTTTATGCAAAAATCATTCTTATTATTGATTTACTGATCTCCACCATCTCTGTAATAAGAGAGCAGTAGCTGTTTGCATTGCTCTTCAAATTTGTACCTCCTGGTCTTTGTGCTTTCAGATTATTATAAGAGAAATGAATATATGAGATAGCAAAAGATTGAAGTTGCATTCATTAATTAGATTAGTAGGTAAAAAACACCCTATAAACCAAAAAACTTTGTTAAAACCATTCCCCAATTCACAAGGTCACATAATTTTTTTGTCCATAATAATTCCACTATAGAGCAAACATCAGCAGGACACTCACTTGTGTCCTATCTGTCTATCACTTATCAGTTATCCATCAATTCTCTTTTTCACGTCTCAGCTTCTTACTTGCTACTAAGAGGAATATGATTTCAAGTCTTCAGATTCTTTTCACTGGTTTTATTCCAAGGCTGAATTTTAATGTTTCCCTCTTCTCCCGCATCCTCCTTACTTCATATTCTTTCTGATCTCCCAGCCTTTTGTTTTCAATTTATTACAAACATCACCCCTTCTAAGAATTCCCAGTAGTATGATGCTTTACCTATCTCATGTAAAATGTTTTCCCTAGACATCCTCTTAATTTCTTCTATCTAAATAATATTATAATAATTATCAAAATATATTTTCATTTTACTGGCTATGAGAGATTTTCCAGGGACTGCATGTTCTTTGGGGAAAAGGTAGGTGGAGTTTGTGATAAATAAAGAAATAAGGACCAGTGTGATGTATATTTGTGAATTTCCCATATTCTCACGAGGCCCTCGTTCTCTTGGTTGCAGATTTCTCCATTGTGGTTGGGGTGCTGTTCCCTGTGGCCGTCATATTTGTGGTGGTTGCTATAGTAACCCGATACCAAAGCACCAGAGGAAAGCAGAAGGAAGTCCAGAGGTAGGCATTATCTTGCCTTGGGGACTTTTTTGGCCTCTAACTCACTTTAAATGTAAGGACCCAAATTATCCAATTTAATTTTAGTTTACTTCAAATACACAGAAATAAGTACAGATACATTTTTCTTGGACCAGAGGCTGGTTATTCTTTTTATTGGGAAATTCTTCACAGTAAGATCTCTTTTTTTTCTTCTGTTAATCACCATTTATAATTAATAATAAGAATAACTCTCATTATTAAAGATTTTTATGCTCATTATCCAAATACAGTATCTAAAATGTATTGATCATAGCTTTATGACAAGCACTCTGCTTAGCCCTTTTACATATATTATGTCATTTAATCTTCATAAGGAAATAATAGTTACTATTATTTCCATTTTATAGATGAAAAGGAGTTATAGATTGATCCTCACAACAATCCTGCAAGGTCAGGCAGTTCTTTTTTTTACTGATGTGAATACAGAAGCTCAGGGAGATAAACTAACATGTTCAAAGTCTTACAAAGTAAGTAATGGAGTCTAGGTTTGCACATAGATCAGTCAGTCTTTCAAAGATAATCTTGACACTACAGTCTCTTTCTAGCATTTTTAAAAATTGATTTATTCACCCAGAATGGGCTTTTAATAAATATTGAATGAATAAAGCAAATCTTTAATTAAATGGCATAATTTAGATAAAAGTTGGATTCAGCACCATCATTATTAGGTTTCAGGGATTGGTGGAGAATGGAAAAGAAAATTAGTGGTAATGATTATTAATTACAGGACAAGGAAACCTGCAGGATGTCCTAGGGAGCAGATGAAAACCCAGTCAATTACCAAGTATGAAACAATGGGCAAAGGAAACTAGCAGACTTCTCTTGAATCTCCCTCTCACGGGGAAGGAATTTCTAAGTCAGTTTATATGATATGCTTTCCCATACAGGCCACTGTCTACCACTGACGCCGGGCCACACAAGCAGAAGAGGAAACCACAGATGGCGAAGGCTGTTCAATCCCAAGAGGTGAACCATAGTCTGTACTGTGTTTGCCCTGGGTCCCAGTTTGTGATTCTCTCACTCTCTTGTCCTGACCAGCTGGCTGTTATTTCTACCCAGCAGTGTTTTACAAATCCATCTCACTAGTTAGTATGTAGCAAGGACTGTGGGCTCTGTAACTACACATTCAGAAAGTTCACCTTTGCCTTTTGTTCAATGCAAAAGAGTCTCTCTACAATTCAGAGGCTGCTTTGCTGGGGTTCACAAAATGCAAAGAGAATAAAGAGAAAGGGGAGGGCAGATGCCAGCTCTCTCTCTCTCTTTCTCTCTCTCTCTCTGTGATTCTAGGTTGATTCCTTATTCCTTTTGCAATATCCCAATAATGGCAATAACATGTATACTTGTATGACAATACCTGTAATATGTATAATCCTTAATGCCCTAGTTGTATCCTGCAAGTTTAAAAATTTAAGTGGCAGTTGCCTAATGACAGTGACTTTGGTAATAATGTTTTTGATGGAAACTTACCCATCTCTGATAGCTCTGTACACAGCAGAATGCAGCAGCTGGGCCACTGTGATTTTCCATCCAATCTCTTAGTGTCATCTTAGTTCTGAGCTCACATGATCAGAAAGGGGTGCTTATTTGGAAGCTGAAATTAGGACACCAATCGTTTCATTTTTTTTAAATTTATTTTTATTGAATGAAACATTCTTTAAATTCTATAGTGCTTTACAATTTTCAAAATTTTCACACACATGATTTCATATAAACCCATTTTAAAATTTTATTTTGTTCTTTTTAGATGAAGCTTGACACACCTGACCTTCCGGCAGAGGAGGATGCGCCTCCAGCTTCTGTTGTGAGTTGCTAACTTCTCTTAAAACTCCCTTCCAATCTAACCTCAAGGGAATACTAGTGAAAGACATAAGCCACAATGCCCAATTATTTCTTCAGGAGAATGTTCAGATCTGTGTGAATATTCATAGAAAATATGGATTCTTCTGCAAAACTTTTTGAAAAGACAAAATATGAGCTTGCCTTTCCATTATACTACTAAATTTAACCCTTCAACCTGAATTACCGGGTCTGAAAAGCTAATTCATTAAAGAAGAGAACCGATCTGCTTCATAGAATGCTATCTTCATCATATGTCTGTTGGCATTGAGCTTATTCCTGAACACTGCATGTGCGCACCTAAGTGAAAGCAATTAAATGTACAGGTTTAGAAGATTCCTAGTTCTCCATTTCTGAAAGTGATTTAAGCCTTTCCGTTAAGAACACCTGTTTTCGAGGCCCCGTTTTTTAATTTTTTTTTTTACCTTCTTACTAGCTAATTACGAAGCCAGATTTTTCTCCACCGCCGATTCCTACATCTGTGTCATTCTCTTTCCTTGTAAGTATCAGATGGTCACTGGCGGTGTTTTAAATGTCTCTTGTGCCCAATGTGAAGGGTGTCTTCAGATTTCTGGGTTCCCTTTCAGGGTACGCTAAGCTAACCTGAGATGTCATAGCCCATAGGAATATCTGAGAAAGAAGGCCTACTCACTATCTACAAATTAGAATGGCTATTAATTTTTTACTGTTAAAAATAGTTCTACTGTTACATAATTGTTAAGAAATGATAAATGGTTCTGCTGTAGAAGTTGAGTTGTCTCCTTCACAGGTTAGTTTCTAGATGCTTATTTTGGAGGATACAAAATTGTATTATAAATTAGACTGCACTTGTTTATTCTAGATAGAATAAGGCCTATATTATTCACAGTTTTCTAGAGCAGGAAGGGTATGAAAAACGGAGCACATGAAGGCAAACCCAGAATAAAAGCCAAGCACTCATGAAGTAACAGGTAGAGTCATTCGCTCAAGTGAATCCGGAACATATTCCCCTCATACTAGGTACTTTGTTGTGAGTAAATGAGAAGGAATTAAAACTTAAGGTCATTTTTTTCAATAATTTTTACATTTTTGGTGGGAAAACAAGTCATATGCATATGGAGCACTTAACTCCTCATATATTACGCGTGCCAAAGCAGGCAATACTACTGAGAGAAGTATGGTGAGGGGACAATGAATGGGGGAGGAATGGGAAAGTAAGAGGAAGGTCCATTGACTAAGTGGTTGGAATTTGTACTGGACCCTTAGAGTTGGGTAGAATTTAAAATAAGTGACAAGGAGGTAAGGAAGGATTTAAATAAGGAAATAAGTATAGCAAAGATGGGAATTGCACAGCATTCCTAATGCCCTACCATTATTTTTGTCCCTAATATAGCATAAAGACACAAAAAGACTTTCCTCTACTGTTTTCAAGGATAAGCCAATGTCTACACTTAAGGTCAGAGATCTATAACCAGACTATTCTAATCTTGTAGCCCTCCTAAAATCAAGGACAGAAGTTCTAACCATGTCTTCCTAGAAGATGTTCACTAAGGACAGTGTTTATATGAGTATATTTTGGGTTCTAGTATATGTCTTCCTTCTGAGCTTGGACAAAAACCGAGAGAAAGAAGATGTAAGGGTCTTTGCTAGAAAGTGATGATGACCCCCAATATTCTTTGTTTTCTCAGAAAAATTACCCAGGGATAGTGAGATGGAGAAAATTCTCCACAGAAAAATTACTCAGTGTGGCATAATTCTTCTCCCGATGCCCCACCCTCTACATTTGATAAGTGGCCAGGTGGATAGTTGAATCCCAGTGTGATGTTTTTCTCTCCTTTCTCTACCCTCTTATGTTTCCACTCCTTCACTGTGAAGTATCAAATAAGCTACAGAATAGGAAGTGTGACTACAGAGAAATCATTTTAATTTCTTAATAGTTCAAAGTAATGTAATATCTAAATTTTTAGAAAAGTTCATTATTTAAGAGTTCTGTCTTTTTTTAGGGCTCCAATCCAAAAGTCTGAAGTAACAGTTAAGCAAGGATTGGTGGGTAAATGATCAACTTAGAAGACTGGACAATCTGGATGGAAGAGAAATGTACTAATATTGCTGTTGACACTCAAGGAGGTTACTATTTCTTGATTATACTTTGAAGACATAAAACTTTCAAGAGAGACATACTCTTGATAATCTTTGTATGAATTAAAATTTTCTGTTCTCTGTACTCATGGGAAAGAGGATGGCTCTAAAAAAAGAGCTATAAAGCTGAAATCTCTAATTAGGTGAATTTCCTAGCCTTCCCCACACACACCCCCCCCCCCATTTTTTACTGTGATGTTGACTAATATTTGTTAAAGGGTTTTGAGCACCTTGATTTTCTCATTCAGTAGGAATTAATTCACCCTCTAATGAAAGCAAAAAAACAAGAAATCACAGGAAACTGGGAAGGATGGGAGAAAATTGTATACTCCTCATTCCATGACTAGCAATAGCTTAATTGTTTTAACCCTGAAACTGTCAAATTAGAACCCTCAGTTACAAAGAAAATTATACAAACATTCTCTGGTTTATATCATGTCTTTTTCCTACCCTACATTATCTTCTGGAATTCTTATTAGCTGTGTCATTGGAAGTTCACTACAATTGATTAAGACTTTATTAATTAAATTGTTTTTTCATAGAAATTTGTATAATTCAGTTACTGGCAAGCTTAAAGTGAACATTACATTCTAAGTAGAAAAAGTTTTAGTTAAATAAATTAATAACGTAAACCAGAGGTTGTAAACTGCTGGCCAGCAGGATGTGTCTGGACTGCAGATTTATTTTATTTGGCCTCAATGATTTTGGCCAAAAAGTATTTTTTAATGTTTTGAATGTATTGCCAATATTTAAAACTTGGGAGATCTTGCGTAAACATCCAGATCTCCAGCATTTAAAAAGTAATCAAATGGTTTGTCAACACTGGAATCACATTGCCCACAGCAACCATCAGCTTAGTTGACTGGTGATGAAACAAACATTGTAGGTTACCTACCAAAAACTCCTTTCTTGCTTTTCAGAACCCAAATTTTGTTCCGTTTTCCATATGCATTTCCATTTTCATGCATGCATGAAAGGATAATCTCTATAATAACCTATATGGGAAAAGAATCTGAAAAAGAATAGATAAATGAATATGTATAACTAAATCACTTTGCTGTACACCTGAAACTAACACAACATTGTAAATCAACTATACTCCAATATAAAATAAAAAATTAAACAAAAAAGATAATCCTAACTCCATCTCCTGGATACATTTCTATCACTCTAAGTCAATCATAATAATCTCATTTCCCTTACCAGTGCTTGACTGATTTGGAGGTAAGTGTATTAACCCACCCTACCCCCATCCCCACCCCCCTTGTTTGCCAATGGGACAAGACAGGAGATATGCTGGGGAATTTCTAGGAAAGATATCCTTGTCCCTTCTGGCTATTTGGATATCCCATCTGGTATTGTTGCAGCCATGTTGTGATTATGAGGGCATGGCTGATATACTGAATAAGATAGAGCAGAAAAATGAAAAGAATAAAACCTGGTCTTTTAATGATGTCATGAACTAGTAGATTAATAACTGCCTGAGTCACCGTGTACTTTCTTGGGACTTCTGTTGCATGACCAATAAAATTTTCTTATTGTTTAAGCCATTTCAAGTTAAATTTGCTCTTATTTGTGACAGAAGCCATCCTGACTAATAAAGTAGCTGCTCCTATTATTAGGGCACATGCTTTCCAATTCATCATCACCGCTATATATTGCTTCCAGAAAAAGACCTTCCCTTGCCAATGACAACTTTAGACATTGCTTAGCAATTAGTCCTGGACAGTCTGCTATTCTGCTCAACACTAATACAATATTACGATTCTGAATCTGCTAAGTAAGTAATATTGTTATGGAAACTAAATCCCTAAGCAGAAGAAAATTATGGTATGCAGTTTACTTTGAAAGTATCTCCTTGTTAAAATTTAACTCTTTTCTCTCTCACACCTGGTGTTGAAGTCCATACTCTTTTTTGTAAAATAAATTTTTTAAAATGTATTGTGGTAAGAACATTTGACATGACATCTGTCCTCTTAACAGATACTTAAATGTACATCAAAGTATTGTTACCTGTAAGTACAATATTAGACAGCAGCTCTCCAGTTTTTATTCATCTTGCATAATTGAAATTTTATACCCATTGATTGGCAACTCCCCATTTTCCCCTCCCAGCCTCTGGCAACCACAATTCTGTTCTTTGCTTCCAAGAGTTTGCCTATTTCAGACATCTCATATAAATGGAATCATGCAATATTTGTCCTTCTGTAATTTGCTTATTTCATTTAGCATAATGTCCTGCAGGTTCACCCATGTTGTTGCATATGACAGGATTTCCTCCCTTTTTTAAGGCCAAATAAATTCCTTTTTACATATATAACACATTTTAAAAACCCATTCATTCATTGATGTTACATTGCTTCCACATTTGGGGTATTATGAAGAGTGCTGCAATGAACATGGGATTGCAGATAACTCTCTGAGAACCTGATTTTAATTATTTTATATAAATACCCAGAGGTGGAATTGTTGAATCATATGGTAGTTCCATTTTAAATTTTTTGGAGGAATCTTCTTACTGTTTTCCATAGCAGTTGTACCAATTAACACTCCCACGAACAGTGCACAAAGTTTCCCTTTTCTCCACACCCTCGCCAACTCTTCTGATCTCTGGCCTCTTTGATACCAGCCATCCTAACAAGTGTGAGGTGATATCTCATTGTGGTTTTGATTTGCATTTCCCTGATGATCAATGAGGTTGAGCACATTTTTATATACCTGTTGTCTGTCTTCTTTGGAAAAATGTCTGTTAGACTCCTTTGCCCATTTTTTTTAAACCTGGTTGTTTTTTTGAAAATATATATAAAAATTTTACCATTTTAACCAATTTTAAGTTTACAATTCAGTGGCATAAGTACATTCACAATGCTGTGTACCCATCACCACTATCCACTTTCAGAACTTGTTCATCATCCCAAACAGAAAGTCTGTACCCATTAAATACTTCCCATTACTACTTCCCCCAAGCCTGATAACCTTTCTTCACCTTCTGTCCATATGAATTTGCCGATTCTAGGTACCCTAATAAGTGGGATTATACAGTATTTTTTTTCTTTCACGTAACTGGTTTATTTCACTTAGCACCATGTTTTCAAGGTTCATCCATGTTGTAGAATATATCAGAATGTCATTCCTTTAAAAGGCTTAAGAGCCTAATATCATTTTAATATGTTTATTTTCTCCTTAAAACAGCTGGAGGCAATTTCTGGGGTTCCACATCCTCACGCACATTACCACTGTTTTCAGACTTGCTCATTTCCTAACCCACTAATTCTTTTTACACGTTGCTTCTTGGTGAACATATTTTTGAGTTGATCACTTTACTCACTTTATTCTTAGTATTTTAGAACCTTGTTTTAAAGCAAGGGTCTTGCTAGCCTCTTCTTAGCAAGAACCATGTCTTACGTTGCTTTCCTAGCCTTACCAAGCATCTGCATGAGCTGAGTGTTGAAATCCTTAGTGTACAACCCTGATGGGGACCTAAAGGAAGCTGGTAAGTTTGTCTAAGTGAAAAACAGGGTGATAACAATCTGACTATAGATAATGGGCTCCTCCTGATGTCCCAGTAACTTCTGATGAAGGTGATGGCAGCCTCTGACTGCAAAAATTGTTGCATTTGAGAAAGCCCCTGATTCAGAGGCCAAGTACATAATGACTCAGTATATAACATTTTCCCTTCTAAGTCAATGTGTGTCACCTGTTTGGCTTTCTAAACTCCAACTGCTGTGAAGTAGCCTGCTGAGGTTTGTGTGTCTTTGGGGACATCTTATAACTATAATTAGAATGGCCAGTTCTAGGCAGACTCCTTTAGTCCTACTTGCCAATAGCAGGCCGAGCAGACCCAGCGAAAAGCTGAAGTGTCAGATGGGGACCCAGAGAAAGTCAAGAGCAAATTTAATGGAAATGTTCAGAAAAGAATCAGGAAAAGTTTTAAAAAAATGTTATGTGTGGGGGATATACAATACACAGGGATAAAAGCAGAGACAGTTCTCCCAGCTCTTCCATTAACTAGCCTTTTAGACTTAGTAAATAATTTGAACTCTGTGGGCATCTTTAAATTTCCTATGAAATGCAATTAACAATTCACGAATTGCCAATATCTAAAGAGGGTTTTCTAAGAAATGTGTAAAGGTAGTATGAAAAACATAAAAAGAAAAAGAGAAAGGAAGAGAGATGTCCATAGTCTAGAAGGGCAGATAATGTCCATCTGTCAAGGATCTACCCATAAGATGCTTCCATTCTTGGATTTGTCAAAGGTGGAGCCCTTCTCTGTACAGGCTACTGTTTCACGCATCTCTGAGCAGGAAGTAGGGCAAAGTTACTTATTATGTGTAGATATTTCACTGGTGAGCCTCTATTTTTCTTAGTGTTTTGTTGCGTCTATGAAGTGCTTTTAGAATTTGTCTCCATACCCTTACTCCTCCTCTTCCATTAAGTCTAAATCTCAGCCAGAACTTCTGGGTTAAATCAAACACTGTCCTAGATTTGGGGCTGCCATGTAAAATGACCTGGAATTGATATTTGAGGGAAATCAACAAGCACTGGATCCATAAAACTATTAGAAAAAATGAAATCACAACTGATTGTAAATTTGGTGATTTTTTAAAAAGTTAGAATATCATAGGGTAATGATAAAAGTTTACAACTGTAGAGTACAATATGATTTATACAAGCCTGTGTGTATGTGTGTGCATGTATGTCTTCGCTTAATCCTTACAACATTGTCCTCATTTTACAGATGAGAAAACAGAGATAAAAATGAGAGTAGGTTATTCTTCTCTACTCAGCTAGGATGTGTTGAAATAGGGTCTCAAACCCAAGTATTCTGACTCCAAGTTTTTAGTTCCTTCTACACAACCATACTGTCTGCAGCAAAACTATTTTGAACAGAAAGGCACATTTAACGTTATAGTACTAAGTAGAGAAATTCCCCTTTATCTCCAGCTATAATTTCCTTTCTACAGTGTTACCAGTGAAAATTTATCTGTTGCTGGAGTCAAATTTTATGCTCCTTGGCTGTACACTCCTTCTGAAAATAACTTTTAATTTTTCTCCCCATTCTTGCCGCTATTGATAGCACAGAGCCTGGAAAATGGTAAGTACTCAAAAAGTCCTTAACAAAAGTCTTTGGTCAAGACTCTGGATTTAGCATTATGCAACTTACACTTAACCTGGTTGTTTTCTTTCGTTCTTTAATGCAAACATTTACAAAAATGTCAATTTACTATGTTGACCTTTGGGATAGAAAGATTAACCTCTTTCCCTGCTGTCCTGGGACATACAGCCTCATTCTAAAGACTGACATAAATAAATATAGAAATAAATTTATTGCTAAAATAACAGCACAAGGGAGCACGGGGGAAATATTTCTCAAAGGAGGGCATGAGAACTTTCTCAGGGAGGTGCCATTTAAACCTTAAAATAGCAGGTTTGTCAGGCCTATAAAGGAAACAAGAAGAAAAGGGCATTCTAGGGAGATAATGAGATTCAACAATAGCATGTATGAAGTTATGGTTCATCAGGTTTATCGAGGTTAGCCTGAAATAAAGCGTTTTATTTATTTATTTTTTAAGGAGTCTCTTTATATATTTACATACACCACCCTTCATTAAACATACACACACATTGTGCACACACAAATTGTGGAGGTTTCAAAAAGTATAACAAAAGGGAGAGAAGCAGTTAAGAGAATTAGAAAACAAGAAAGCAAGAAAGTTCCAGAAACCATAAAGCCATGGGTAAGATGAGACCAGTGAAATATAAAACATACAGCCCTACAAGTTTGATAAGTATGAGCTCTAAGTTTTACTCCAAACTATCTGAAGACAAAAAAGTAAACAAACAAGAGAAGTAAACAGGATTGATAGGAGATGGATAGCACCCATAAAATAAAAACAAACATACTATCAACAAGGATAATAAAACTACATAAACAGAGCAAAGCCAACCAAACAAATACATAAAAATCAGGAGCACAGCTCTTCCTGTTTCTGAGAGTTTTCATGGTGGTATCGTTATTGGATCAAACTTGAAAACCTGACTTTGCCTTTTTCCTGGGCTCTCACACTGGTATCCCCCAGGTATTTCACAGATACAGATTCTCGACTACTTGCCCTAACCCACGCTATACTCACACCCAGTAGGAAAAGAACCCCAAAAGGGAGGAATGTGTAGGCTCAATTCAGCTCGTTGGCCCAACCTTTTCACCAGTGACTTTAATCCATTACTTGTCACAGTAATGGAGTAATTATTTCTAACTAAGCTGTAAACCATGAATTGAGAAACCGGATAATTGATCTTTCTCATGCTAATATCTCATATCATCGTTGAACAAATGAAATAGGTATTTTAACCTGTTTTAAGAGTACTTGCAGCAATAGGGATGGACCTAGAGATTATCATATTAGGTGAAGTAAGTCAGACAGAGAAAGACAAATATCATATGATATCACTTATATGTGGAATCTAAAAAAATGATACAAATGAATTTATTTACAAAATAGAAACAGACTCACAGACCTAGAAAACAAAGGGTTTTCCAAAGTGGAAAAGCAGGGAGAGGGATAAATTAGGAGTTTGGGATTAAAATATACATATTATATTTTATATATATATATATATATATATATATATATATATATATATATATATATACACATATTGTTACATATAAAATAGATAACCAACAAGGTCCTACTGTGTAGCACAGGGAACTATACTCAATATCTTGCAATAACCTATAATGGAAAAGAATATATATATATGTATACACATATGAAACTGAATCACTTTGTTGTACACCTGAAACTACCACAACATTGTAAATCAACTATATTTCAATAAAAAATTTTTAAAAATTAGAAAAAGTACTCAAATTTTTTAAAATGTGCATTCATAGCATATTTAAATTTGCCACTGAGAAAATTTAATATCTGAAAACTGGATGGCTTTACACCAAGTGACACTGGTTACATTTTATATCATTTTACAATCATTAGCTATAAATGTTTCTATTTCAATTGATTATTTGGAAACCTGAATCTATTGTTTTTCTATAAAATCATTTCTAGACTCATTGGATTGATAGTTTTTGGTCACTAAAATATTTAGAGAGAGTATTACAATATTCTCTCTCCTGCAATAATGAGTCTTGACGAAAGGTGAGCACTGAAATCATCTATATTACTTTAAAATAATAAGGGCCCCACTTTATACCAACAGAATCTGAACAGAGGAGGAAGGAATCAAAACATCAGATTTTTAATAAATTCTAGAGGTGATCTCGATGTGTACTCTTCACTAAGAACCAAAGATTTAATGGGAATATATCAGCCATCATTTGCTACCTATATCCCATTCCTATATCCTAACTGATCTTGTTTGTTCATGGAAATTAGCATCAGGAACAGGAAAAGTTATTTGATTACAAAAATATTTTAAAATATATATGTTTTTCAGCAGTCACAACCTCTTATCCAATACAGTGTAATTAAATTATAAACATAGGATATTTTATTGGTATTGATATTTCATTCCAACTGATAAAAAACTTTGGGGCTTTAACTGAAGTAAAAGGAAGCCAAAGTTAAGTATTAGAAACAAAGGCTACAGACAATATTGAAAATTTAACTTGTAAAGAATCAAGAACGAGCAATATTTATATTTGAAGCTATCATTTTCTCTCTTGGTGGTTGCTGAATAAGAAAGTTGTATAAGGATATCAAGTGTAAACAACAAAATATATGCAACTGTAGCAGAACCCAAAGCAACTGGGATAATCTGATTAGTTGCTGCACACATTCATGGTTCACTAAATTTTTGAGGTTCATTCCCATGATTGAAGAGAAAAGAGAAAGCTTTTATTTTCTAGAGCAGTTTTAGGTTCACAGTAAAACTGAGTGGAAGGTACAGAGAGTTCCCACCTACCTCCTGCCTCCCTCACATGCACACAGCCTCCCCCACTATCAACATTGCCCACCAGATGGTACATTTGTCATAATCAATGAAACTACATTGACACATTGTTATCATTCAAAGTACATAGTTTACATTAGTGTCCACTTTTAGTGTTGTCTATTCTAGGGGTTGGACAAACATACAATGCCATATATCCACCATTATAGTACCATATAAAGTATCTTCTTTACTCTGCGCATTCATTCTTCCCACCCACCCAGCCCCTGATAATCACTGATCCTTTTATTGTCTCCAAAGTTTTCCCTTTTCCAGAATGTCATAGAGTTGGAATCATAAAGTATGTAACATTTTTCAGATTGGCTTCTGTCATGTGGCAATATGCATTTAAGTTTCTTCCATGTCTTTTCATTCTTGATAGTTCATTTCTTTTCAGTGCTGAATAAAACTGCATTTCTGGATGTACTACAGTCTATTTATCCATTCACTTGCTAAAGGATATCTTAGTTGCTTCCAATTTCTGGCAATTATGAAAAAGCTTCTATAATTATCCATATTCAGGTATTTGTGTGAACATAAGTTTCATGCATTTGGCTAAATACCAAGGAAAGAGATTGCTGGATTGTATGGTTACTCCAAATTGTCTTCCAAAGTGGCTGAAACATTTTGCTTTCCCACCAGCAAAGAATGAGAGTTCCTGTTGCTCTGCATCCTCCCCAGCATTTGATACTGTCAGTGCTCTGGATTTTGGCCTTTCCAATAGGTGTGTAGTGGTATCTTATTGTTGTCTTAATTTGCAGTTCCTCATGATATATGATGTTGAGTGTTTTCATATGCTTATTTGCCAAACATAGCCTTTTGAACTGATCCAGGCACCTTTTACTTTGTTGCAACTGAAGATAATGTCATAATAAAATTTGTATTTGAGTCCTTCTAATATCTCTTGAGATGGTAAATCTTCCATGCAGTGACTCAGATGGCCTCAAATAATACCTCCATTAGCAATAGGTGGGTCTTACAACTAAAGATACATGAGCTGTTTGGTTTAGACTTCTGCTTTCTTCTTAGAACACAAAATGGAGAAGTAAAGAGGGAAAAAGGAAGCTAGGCTGATACAAATAGGTTTTATAATTAGAAAGGGATTTTAAAGGACCCATTCAGCTGAATGATCTAATTCTAGGTAAATTTATTTAGGAAAGAAAACATGCATATCTTGTTTACATTTAAAAATCATCCAGTCATTTCAAGGAAATAAGCTGATGTGGCACATCTGGCTATTTCTTTAGTCCCAGGAGAACTTAAGGAAGCTGGAAGACTTCCCCAGATAATGTGGGAGTGGGGGTGGATTTGTGTTTAGATTTCTGTGTGTGGCTTTGGCTTGGAACAGGAGGCAGCTTGGAAATCTGTGAGAGGGTAAAAGAGGAACAGAAGGTATTGAGCTTCTCTGGCTGTTTGCCAGCTTTGCCTTGAATACACAGTGTTGTGTATTATATCTGCTCCAACTGGGATTAGTCCTGGTGGACTCACTCAGGGATAAAATCAGGGCAATAGAGAAACGCTGAGCAGTATGATTCCAGAGGAAATGAGACTAACTAATCCTTGACAGTTGCTTTCTCACCTCACCCGCTCTAAACTGACAAAGGAAGTAACATCTAAGGAGTTTACCTTACTAATGCTATTTCTCTAGGGGCAAACGATGCAGGTCTGAGAGCTGTCTGTGGGTGGGGAGTAATTGACTTGTTTCCTTGTATTTGAGGTTTTCCACCCTGTGGGAGATGCATCAACTTCCCACTTTCTAGCTTCTCTAGCTGACAATATCTGAAGCTGTCCTTCTCTATATACATTTCTTAGTAGAGTAAGCAATAGTGTTGTGTAAAAATGAGGCAGCTGACCCAAAAATAACACATTAGGGAAACAAACATTTCCAAAGACAAGCAATATGTTGGATTACAGATTCCAACCTAGGCAGAAATATTAGAAGAGAGGAGACAAAAATAATAATAAACATACTAATAAGAGTAAAGGAAGATAGTTCAAATATGAAACTAGAACAAGAAAACATAAAGAAAGGAACCAAGGGAAAATATGAGACATAAGAAAACGTAATAGTTGAAATATACAGAATAAAATAGATAGAATAAATAATAGAATGGATAGAATTGAGGAACAAATCAGTAAACTGCAGAGACCAAATAAAAAGTTTTTTCCAGAAAGAACAAAAAAAAACAAGAAATTTTTTTTTAAAAAAAGGAGAGCCAAAAATTATGGAGGGTAGAAGTAAAAGTGCTAAAGTCCAAATAATAGAAATCCCAGAAAAATGATATCTCAAAAAAGGGGAGATAAGTAAATACTTGAATAATGGAGATGAATTTTCCAGACTTAAAAAAGAGAAAAGAGCACCGTATGAGAAAAGCCATGGAGAGTCAAAGGGGGAAGGGAAACAAAACATAAAAAAAAAAAATCTTGCCCCTAGCAAATGTATGGCAAATTTAGGAATATCAAAACAAAGAAAAAAATCCAATGATTCCAAGAGAAATAGCATATCAAATAGAAAAAAACACAAGATTTTCATTGACCTCACATTTTCCAACAGCTGTAATAGATTCATGAAGGAAATAAAATAGCAATTTTAAAGTTTTGAAGGAAAAAACTTAGAACTAGGATTTTATACCCAACCAAACTCTATTTAATTATAAGGGTTTGATTCAACAATATTCTCAAGCATCAGGGGTTACAGAAATTAAATACACAAAGACCCACTTGAAAAGCCTTCTGGATAAATTCATAAATAAGACAAAAAAAATCCAGAGTACACCACAAGAAATATATGAAGCAGAGATGATTAAACGCCTTGATAAAATGTATGTATCCTAAAACAAAATAGTTATAGCTCCCTCCCCCAAAGTATATCCATAATTTCCCTGATTTGAAAGTCTGGATCAATTCTATTCAAGAAAACTTTCTGTTATGATGGAAGTATTCTACATCTTCACCCTGTAAATGGTAGCCACTAGCCACATAACTATTGAATGTTTGAGATATGGCTTCTATGACTTAGGGACTGAATGTTTAAATTGTATTTAATTTTAATTAATGTTAATCTTAATAGCCACATGTGGCTAGTGACTACTTTTTGAACAGTATAAGTCTAGATGATATCAATAAAATGTAAGACTTGGGAAAGAGCAAGGAATATGAAAGTCAGGTGAATTCTCGTCTTATTTGGGGAGAGAAATAGTTATTAATTATTTAAAAAGTAAGAAAGAATTTGTAAAGATGAAAACAAGGACAAAATATACCAATAGTAACAATAAATATAATTAAACTAAACTTACAAGTTAAGAAACAAAGATTGATGAACTAAATAAAAATAAAATACAGATATGCATAGTTTACAAGTGAAACATCTAAAATATAATTTCATGTAAAGTGAAAAGATAGGAATAGAAATATCAGGCAAATATAAATAAAAAGAAACCTGGGGTATCTAATTATCAGAGAATATATACTTTATGGTAAAAAAGCATTATTAGGGATGGAGAGGGTAGGGAACAAAGAGAGTTATTGTATAATTTTAAAAGGTACAAAGTAAAATGTAGTATTTTATGCATCTGTACACCTAATAAATTTCTAGAACCACAAGGGGAAAGTGATAAACTTGCCTTCATTGTAAGAGATCTCAACATCTTCCTTTTGATTATGAATAGTTCAAACAGACAAAAAATTAGGAAGAACATATAGGTGATGTGGACAATATAATTAACAAGCTAGGACTAATGTAATTATATAGATGTCTGCATCAAACAACAAGAAAAAAATCTAAAAAAAGTATTACAAAGAGATATAGCCAAAAATCCAAATACAGGGATTAAAATGTGACACTAAAAAAATATTTGAATACCCAAAAGAAGGCAAGAAGGGAAAAACAAGAGAATAAAAAGCAAATGCATACAGACTCTGGAGGGGCTCATGCCAGGGAGTGCTTCCTGGGGCTTCTGCTGCTGGTGTCCTTGTCCTCACGGTGGGACAGGGCCACCCCCTGCCTCTGCAGGAGGCCCTCCAACACTAGCAGGCTTTTAAAAGGCTACTGCCAAAAGTTGTTTACATAAAAACTCAAAAGAGAAGAGGAATCAAGATGGTGGAGTAGAAGGACGTGCTCTCACTCCCTCTTGTGAGAACACCAGAATCACAACTAGCTGCTGGACAATCATCGACAGGAAGACACTGGAACTCACCAAAAAAGATACGCCACATCCAAAGACAAAGGAGAAGCCACAATGAGATGGTAGGAGGGGCACAATCACAGTAAAATCAAATTCCATAACTGCTGGGTGGGTGACTCACAGACTGGAGAACACTTATACCACAGAAGTCCACCCACTGGAGTGAAGGTTCTGAGCCCCACGTCAGGCTTCCCAACCTGGGGGTCCGGCAATGGGAGGAGGAATTCCTAGAGAATCAGACTTTAAAGCCTAGTGGGATTTGATTGCAGGACTTCGACAGGACTGGGGGAAACAGAGACTCCACTCTTGGAGGGCACACACAAAGTAGTGTGCACATCAGGACCCAGGGGAAGGAGCAGTGATCCCAGGGGAGACTGAACCAGACCTACCTGCTGGTGTTGGAGGGTCTCCTGTGGAGGTGGGGGGTGGCTGTGGCTCACCGTGGGGATGGGGACAGTGGCGGCGGAGGTTCTGGGAAGTGCTCCTTGGCGTGAGCCCTCCCAGAGTCTGTCATTAGCCCCACCAAAGAGCCCAGGTAGGCTCCAGTGTAGGGTTACCTCAGGCCAAACAACCAACAGGGAGGGAACTCAGCCCCACCCATCAACAGTCAAGCGGATTAAAGTTTTACTGAGCTCTGCCCACCAGAGCAACAGTCAGCTCTACCCACAACAAGTCCCTCCCATCAGGAAACTTGCACAAGCCTTAGATAGCCTCATCCATCAGAGGGCAGACAGCAGAAGCAAGAAGAACTACAATCCTGCAGCCTGTGGAACAAAAACCACATTCACAGAAAGATAGACAGGATGAAAAGGCAGAGGGCTATGTGCCAGATGAAGGAACAAGATGAAACCCCAGAAAAACAACTAAATGAAGTGGAGATAGGCAACCTTCCAGAAAAAGAATTCAGAAAAATGATAGTGAATATGATCCAGGACCTCGGAAAAAGAATGGAGGCAAAGATCGAGAAG
Source organism: Eubalaena glacialis (assembly GCF_028564815.1). Taxonomy (NCBI): domain Eukaryota; kingdom Metazoa; phylum Chordata; class Mammalia; order Artiodactyla; family Balaenidae; genus Eubalaena; species Eubalaena glacialis. The sequence continues at coordinate 110,960,694 of NC_083724.1, forward strand.
ATGCAAGACATGTTTAACAAAGACCTAGAAGAATTAAAGAACAAACAAACAGAGATGAACAATACAATAACTGAAATGAAAACTACACTAGAAGGAATCAATAGCAGAATAACTGAGGCAGAAGAACGGATAAGGGAACTGGAAGACAGAATGCTGGAATTCACTGCTGCGGAACAGAATAAAGAAAAAAGAATGAAAAGAAATGAAGACAACATTCATTTCTGGGACAACATTCACATTATAGGGGTCTCAGAAGGAGAAGAGAGAGAGAAAGGACCAGAGAAAATATTTGAACAGATTATAGTCGAAAACTTCCCTAACATAGGAAAGGAAATAGCCACCCAAGTCCAGGAAGTGCAGCGAGTCCCATACAGGATAAACCCAAGGAGAAACATGCCGAGACACATAGTAATCAAATTGGCAAAAAATAAAGACAAAGAAAAATTATTGAAAGCAGCAAGGGAAAAACGACAAATAACATACAAGGGAACTCCCATAAGGTTAACAGCTGATTTCTCAGCAGAAACTCTACAAGCCAGAAGGGAGTGGCATGATATACTTAAAGTGATGAAAGGGAAGAACCTACAACCAAGATTACACTACCCGGCAAGGATCTCATTCAGATTTGATGGAGAAATCAAAAGCTTTACAGACAAGCAAAAGCTAAGAGAATTCAGCACCACCAAACCAGCTCTACAACAAATGCTAAAGGAACTTCTCTAAGTGGGAAACACAAGAGAAGAAAAGGACCTACGAAAACAAACCCAAAACAATTAAGAAAATGGTCATAGGAACATACATATCGATAATTACCTTCAACGTGAATGGATTAAAAGCTCCAACCAAAAGACACAGCCTTGCTGAATGGATACAAAAACAAGACCCATATATATGCTGTCTACAAGAGACCCACTTCACACGTAGGGACACATACAGACTGAAAGTGAGGGGATGGAAGAAGATATTCCATGCAAATGGAAATCAAAAGAAAGCTGGAGTATCAATACTCATATCAGATAAAATAGACTTTAAAATAAAGAATGTTACAAGAGACAAGGAAGGACACTACATAATGATCAAGGGATCAATCCAAGAAGAAGATATAACAATTAAAAATATATATGCACCTAACATAGGAGCATCTCAATACATAAGGCAACTGCTAACAGCTATAAAAGAGGAAATCGACAGTAACACAATAATAGTGGGGGACTTTAACACCTCACTTACACCAATGGACAGATCATCCAAAATGAAAATAAGTAAGTAAACAGAAGTTTTAAATGACAGAATAGACAGATTTCACTGATATTTATAGGACATTCCATCCAAAAACAGCAGATTACACTTTCTTCTCAAGTGTGCATGGAACATTCTCCAGGAGAGATCACACCTTGGGTCACAAATCTAGCCTCAGTAAATTTAAGAAAATTGAAGTCATATCAAGCATCTTTTCTAACCACAACGCTGTGAGATTCGAAATGAATTACAGGGAAAAAAAACGTAAAAAAACACAAACACATGGAGGCTAAACAATACGTTACTAAATAACCAAGAGATCACTGAAGAAATCAAAGAGGAAATCAGAAAATACCTAGAGACAAATGACAATGAAAACACGATGATCCAAAACCTATGGGATGCAGCAAAAGCAGTTCTAAGAGGGAATTTTACAGCTATACAAGCCTACCTCAAGAAACAAGAATAATCTCAAATAAACAATCTAACCTTACATGTAAAGGAACTAGAGAAGAAAAACAAACAAAACCCAAAGTTAGCAGAAGGAAAGAAATCATAAAGATCAGAGCAGAAATAAATGAAATAGAAACAAAGAAAACAATAGCAAGGATCAATAAAACTAAACGCTGGTTCTTTGAGAAGATAAACAAAGTTGATAAACCATTAGCCAGACTCATCAAGAAAAAGAGGGAAAGGACTCAAATCAATGAAATTAGAAATGAAAAAGGAGAAGTTACAACAGACACTGCAGAAATACAAAGCATCCTAAGAGACTACTACAAGCAACTCTATACCAATAAAATGGACAACCTGGAAGAAATGGACAAATTCTTAGAAAGGTATAACCTTCCAAGACTGAACCAGGAAGAAATAGAAAATATGAATAGACCAATCACAAGTAATGAAATTGAAACTGCAATTAAAAATCTTCCAACAAACAAAAGTCCAGGACCAGATGGCTTCACAGGTGAATTCTATCAAACATTTAGGGAAGAGCTAACATCCATCCTTCTCAAGCTCTTCCAAAAATTTGCAGAGGGCAGAACACTCCCAAACTCATTCTATGAGGCCACCACCACCCTGATACCAAAACCAGACAAAGATACTACAAAAAAAAGAAAATTACAGACCACTATCACTGCTGAATATAGATGCAAAAATCCTCAACAAAATACTAGCAAACAGAATCCAACAACACATTAAAAGGATCATACACCATGATCAAGTGGGATTTATCCCAGGGACGCAAGGATTCTTAAATATACGCAAATCAATCAATGTGATACACCATATTAACAAATTGAAGAATAAAAACCATATGATGATCTCAATAGATGCAGAAAAAGCTTTTGACAAAATTCAACACCCATTTATGATAAAAACTCTCCAGAAAGTGGGCATAGAGGGAACCTACCTCAACATGATACAGGCCATATACGACAAACCCACAGCACACATCATTCTCAATGGTGAAAAACTGAAAGCATTTCCTCTAAGATCAGGAACAAGACAAGGATGTCCACTCTCACCACTATCATTCAACATAGTTTTGGAAGTCCTAGCCATGGCAATCAGAGAAGAAAAAGAAATAAAAGGAATACAAATTGGAAAAGAAGAAGTAAAACTGTCACTGTTCGCAGATGACGTGATACTATACATAGAGGATCCTAAAAATGCCACCAGTAAACTACTACAGCTAATCAATGAATTTGGTAAAGTTGCAGGATACAAAATTAATGCACAGAAATCTCTTGCATTCCTATACACTAATGATGAAAAATCTGAAAGAGAAATTAAGGAAACACTCCCATTTACCATTGCAACAGAAAGAATAAAATACCTAGGAATAAACCTACCTAAGGAGACAAAAGACCTGTATGCAGAAAAGTATAAGACACTTTTGAAAGAAATTAAAGATGATAGCAACAGATGGAGAGATATACCATGTTCTTGGATTGGAAGAATCAATATTGTGAAAATGACTACACTACCCAAAGCAATCTACAGATTCAATGCAATCCCTATCAAATTACCAATGGCGTTTTTTACAGAACTAGAACAAATCATCTTAAAATTTGTATGGAGACACAAAAGACCCCGAATAGCCAAAGCAGTCTTGAGGGAAAAAAACAGAGCTGAAGGAATCAGACTCCCTGACTTCAGACTGTACTACAAAGCTACAGTAATCAAGACAACATGGTACTGGCACAAAAACAGAAACACAGATCAATGGAACAAGATAGAAAGCCCAGAGATAAATCCACGCATCTATGGTTAACTAATCTATGACAAAGGAGGCAAGGATATACAATGGAGAAAATACAGTCTCTTCAATAAGTGGTGCTGGGAAAACTGGACAGCTACATGTAAAAGAATGAAATTAGAACACTCCCTAACACCATACACAAAAATAAACTCAAAATGGATTCGAGACCTAAATGTAAGACTGGACACTATAGAACCCTTAGAGGAAAACATAGGAAGAACACTCTTTGACATAAATCACAGCAAGATCTTTTTTGATCCACCTCCTAGAGTAATGGAAATAAAAACAAAAATAAGCAAATGGGACCTAATGAAACGTAAAAGCTTTTGCATAGCAAAGGAAACCATAAACAAGACGAAAGACAGCCCTCAGAATGGGAGAAAATATTTGCAAACGAATCAATGGACAAAGGATTAATCTCCAAAATATATAAACAGCTCATGCAGCTCAATATTAAAGAAACAAACAACCCAATCCAAAAATGGGCAGAAGACCTAAATAGACATTTCTCCAACGAAGACATACAGATGGCCAAGAAGCACATGAAAATCTGCTCAACATCACTAATTATTAGAGAAATGCAAATCTAAACTACAACGAGGTATCACCTCACACCAGTTAGAATGGTCATCATAAGAAAATCTACAAACGACAAATGCTGGAGAGGGTGTGGAGAAAAGGGAACCCTCTTGCACTGTTGGTGGGAATATAAATTGATACAGCCACTATGGAGAACAGTATTGTGGTTCCTTAAAAAACTAAAAATAGAATATCCATATGATCCAGCAATCCCACTACTGGACATATACCCAGAGAAAACCATAATTCAAAAAGACACATGCACCCCAATGTTCATTGCAGCACTATTTACAATAGCCAGGTCCTGGGAGCAACCTAAATGCCCATCGACAGATGAATGGATAAAGAAGATGTGGTACATATATATGATGGAATATTACTCAGCCATAAAAAGAACGATATTGGGTCATTTGTTAAGACGTGGATGGATCTAGAGACTGTCATACAGAGTGAAGTAAGTCAGAAAAAGAAAAACAAATATCGTATATTAACACATGTATGTGGAACCTAGAAAAATGGTACAGATGAACCGGTTTGCAGGGCAGAAGTTGAGACACAGATGTAGAGAACAAACGTATGGACACCAAGGGGGGAAAGCTGTGGCGGGGGGCGGATGGTGGTGTGATGAATTGGGCGATTGGGATTGACATGGATACACTGATGTGTATAAAATTGATGACTAATAAGAACCTACTGTATAAAAATATGAATAAAATAAAATTAAAAAATTTTAAAGAAAAGCAAATGCATAAAAGAGAAAGAAAACAGCAAAATAACATATTCTCCCCACCATAATAAAAATACCTAAAATGAAAATGGGCAAAACACCTAAAATAAAACAGCCTAAGCAGATATATTAGAAGAGAGGGTCCAAAAATAACAATAAACATATTAATAGGCATAAGAGAAGTTACTCCAAATATAAAACAAGAAAACATTAAAAAATATAAGGAAAAATATTAGGCATGAAAAACTTCACAGTTGAAATACAGAATAAAATAGAATAAATTGTGGAATGTATGGAATTGAAGAACAAATCAGTAAATTAAAGAAATCAAGTAGAGAAAATATTTCCAGAAAAAAGTTTAAAATTTGATTTACATCCAGAGAGACATATACTCAATAGTACTGTAAAATAGAATTGACTATAAAAACACATATCATGTAAACACTCTTTAAGAAAGCTAGTGTGGCTATATAAATACAAGAAAAAATAGATTTTATACAAGAAATACAGCTGGAAATAAAAAGGGACATTCTTCATGAACATATAATAATCTCAAATGTTGTGCACCAAGTAATAAAGCTTAAAAATACATGAAACACAAACTAAAAAGCATTAAAGGAGAAACAGGTAAATCCACAATTACGGTAGGTGATTTAAAATACCTCTTTCAGGCATTGATGGAACAACCTGGAAAATTTTAACAGTACAGTTATAGAAGACTTGAACAGCACTACCAACTAGGCAACTAGTATGACCTAATTAATAATGAGTACAGTATTATAGTCATAACCACAGAAAATATATGATTTTTAAGAGAACATGGATTTTTCACTAATATGTTGATGAATGTCTCATATATTTCAAAAGACTGTAATGTTACAAAAATTTTCTCAGAACACAACAGTAATATATTAGAATTTCATTTAAGTGAGATATATTGGAAAGCTCCAAATATTTTGCAATTAGGCAGCATGCTTCAAAATCTCATAAATTAATAACAAAAATAAAATTAGGAGATATTTTTAACTGATATTTTTATCTCTTTTAAATAAAAGAAATAGTGGATAGTGCTGAGAAATATATAGCTTCCCATGTTTATGTTAGAAATTTAAAATCAATGATTCAAATAATAAAAAATTAAAAAGAAAATAAATTAATTAAAATTAAACTTATAAAAAATAAGAAAAAATGAGGGACTTCCCTGGTGGTCCAATGGTTAAGACTTCGCCTTCCAATGTAGGGGGTGTGGGTTCAATCCCTGGTTGGGGAGCTAAGATCCCACATGCCTCATGGCCAAAAAATCAAAACATAGAACAGAAGCAATATTGTAACAAATTCAATAAAGACTTTAAAAATAGTCCACATCAAAAAAATCTTTAAAAAAATAAGAAAAAATGAAATGGCACACAAAAAATAATAAAGGAATGAACAAAGTAATAATTTGATTTGAAAAGAGAAATTTGGTAAATGTTTGATAAACTTTTACCAAACATATCAAGTATAAAGAGAAAGCAGAAATTACTAATATCAAGAATCAGAGTGATGCCATCACAACAGACCCTTTAGACATTAAAAGGATAATAACAAAGTAGTATGAAAACTTTACAGTTAAAATTCAGCAGCTTAGATAAAACAGAAAAATTCCTTTAAAAACAATTTAATCAGGAAGACAGAGTAGGTGTACTTTTCCCTATTTCTCACATGAAGTATAACTAAAAACTGTACGTGGAATATATATAAAATAAACATAATAAGACTCAAAGGTGGAGAGAAGACAGAACATCTAGGACCTTGGGCTGCTAGGAAGGACATAATGGTGAGTTCCCTGGGTTTTCTTTCACCCAGACTGTATCTGAAGAAGCCATCAACTTGGAAATGTCAATGGACACAGACAAGAAAATCCTCAACAGAAGTCTGTTCATTTTAGTCAAAGAACCAGGAACAAGACAGGTTAGCAACACAGAAAACTTCAAATGCTCTACTCCAGCCAAACACTACACAAATATTTATGGCTACACTCCAACTACATCAGCAAAAGCTGAATGAACCTTTTGACCCCCATACTGGGGTGATGTCAGACAAGGCTAAGTGGAGGCCTGAGCTTTTTTATTCTCACCAGGCGGTAATGATCATGACAGACCCCTCCCCTTGGTCTCAGTGGAAAAGAGGTAGAGAGCCTCGACTTCTACTCCTACCTGGGGATAATGAAGGGCTCCCTCCCCACTCACTGCTGCAGGGTTGTCAGAGGAAGCTTAATGGAGAGTCAAGATTTTCATCACCTCCCGGGTGTAACAAGGCCACTTTCCCTAACTGAGGTGTCAATGGAGACCATGTGGGGAGCAGTAACAAGGTGCTCCTACCTCTCCAGAGAGGGAAGTGTCAGTGGAAACCTAGTGGGGAGCCAGAACCTCCACTCCTACCCAGGAGTGATAAGAAGCATTCCCACCTTTAGGTGTCAGTTGAGTTAGAGAGGAGAATGTGGATTTCTACCTGCTGTAGGAAGTAATGAGGCAGTGTCCCCCTTCTCCTGCCAGAGAGGTGTTAGAAGAAGCCAGCTAAAACAGAAAGTTTAAGTAATATTTAGTGTTTCAAAGCATAATATCTCCAAAGCCCAAGTTTTAATAAGAAATTACTCATTATACCAAGAACAGTGGGTATCTCATACTAAATGATAAAAAAACAAAAACAAAAAAACACCCAGTATAGATGACAACACTGAGATGACAGAGATTATAGAATCATCTGACAAAGATTTTAAACCAGTCTTTATAAAGATGCATGAAAGAGCAACTATTAACATGCTAGAAACAAAAGCCAGTATTTAAAAATCAATCACATTAATAGACTAAAGAAGAAACATCAAATGATCATATCAATCAATGAAGAAAAAATTTAACAAAATTCAACTGTAGTGCATGATTAAACCCTCAGAAAAAAGGAATAGAAGGGAATTTCCTTAATTTGTTAAAGAACTTCTAACAATTTTTTATATTTAATTATATAATATTATATTTAATTATATTTAATGATGAAAAACTCAGTGTTTTCTCCTAAAACTGGGAACAAGGTGAGGATATCTCCTCTCGTCACTCTTATTCATCAGTGTAATAGAAGTGCTAGCCAGTGCTACAAGCAAGTAAGGGGGAAAAAATCAGATCAGAAAAGATAAAATAAAACTTTATTTGCAGATGACATGATGGTCTATATAGAAAATCTCAAGGAATCTACAAAATAATCCTAGAATAAGTAAGTTCCACAAGGTTGCAGGATACAAGATAAACATATAAAAATAAGTTTTATTTCTCTATATTACTAATGAAAACAAGGAAGCTTAAACTAAAACTACAATCCCATTTGCAGTTTTTTAAAAAATTAAACATGCGTGTAAATCTAACAAACATATATAGGATTTATATGCTGAACAATAAAAAATGCTGATGAAGTATTTCAAAGAAGATTTAAATAAATGGGGAGACCTACCATATTCATGGTTAGGGAGACTTAGTATAGTTACATGTCAATTCTTTGCAAACTGATACATGGCTTCAACACAATTCCTATCAAAATCTCATGAAGATTTTTTCTATATACAGACAATATAACTCTGAAATTTATAGGGAAAGCCATAGAAATTAGTATAGCTAAAACAATATTGAAAAGGAGGAAGTGAAAAGATCAATTTACCTAATTCCAAGACATATTATATAGCTATTCTCAAACTCATTTTAATATGTTTTATACATTTTTTTTCTCTAGCTCATGAACATATTACCAGTGGAGGACTGGTCTGATACAACCTAGTCCACAATAGCTGGGAGTTTTCTTTGGTTGATACCCAAAATACTCTTCTCTTACCCAATTCTGTATTTTCTTTTCCCTCATGCACCGTTCCACTTACTGTTCAGTGTAATTTTCCTCACAATTATACTATTGAATCTCACCTCCCAAAACCCTTATACAAAGCCTGGAACATAAGCAATTCTAAATATTTGTTGAACGAATGAGCAAACCTAACTGAACCCTCTCTCATTCCTTTTACTTTATTCACCTGAAAATATACTTACCCCTCATCTTCAATCTCTTTACCATCTGTCATAACTGAAATCCCATTCTCCATTCAATGACCTTGTTACCTTGCATGCATTTTAGGGATATTTCCAACATACTCCACTTACTGCCCACATTAATTGGGAAAACTGCTAGTTCACCAAAGATGGCTTTAAAACTATTGCATTTTCACTTTTACTTCCATTAAGTTTCATGTTGCTCAGCTATCACCTTCTATTTTTACTTATCTTTGATATCTAACAACTTGACGATAGCTAACAAATACACATTAAAGCTGTGTGATGTAGCTGTTCACCAAACCCATTTCCCTTTCCTCTGGAATCATGTAGCTGGACTATTGTCCCAGCCTCCCTTACAATTAAAATGTGACCCTGTAAGTTCTGGCCAATGGAGTTCCAAAGATGTGATGTTACTTCCAAGCCTAGCTCCATAAATGCTCCACTCTTTCTCTTCCTCCATCTTTCAGATGGATGTTGATGTCCATGGTAACACTGAAAGTTACGTGTTGAAAACGGCGGGGCCTCCATCATCCGGTGTCTCCGAATGGCTGTGTGGAGCAGAGCCCCTTGCTGCTGATTGGATTTTAAGTGAACTATATGTTGTGTATAGCCACTGAGATTTAAGATTTACATGTTACTACCCTTAGAATTCCCTTTAATGGTGCACCGTGGTACTTCTCTGTATCCATAAAGTCTTCTATAACTTTAGAACTTTTAATATTTAAAGACCCGGAAGCATACTAACATTACAGTTCTTGGATCTTACTGCAAGACAAAACTTTAACTCTAGTGGTATCAAGCCTTACTATCATTTCAGATAACTTAGGTACATAATCTATTGTCTAATATGAAACTCTTGTACATCTACCTCTTTCTGTGATTTATAACCTTAGCTGTTTCATTAATACTAACTAAACAATCTTTTTACCTTTCCTTAGTCAGCTCCCCTTCCATTGTTTTGAGTAATTATTCTGAGTACTTATTCATTTTCTTATTAAAGTATAGTTGATTTACAATGTTGTGTTAATTTCTGTTGTACAGCAAAGTGATTCCTTTATACATATATATACATTTAATTATTCTAAACCCTCTCTTCTCATCTCAAACATCTCACCCAACCCACTAATTCCTATCCTCTCATATTCTTAAAATAGGCTTCTTCCTTGAAGCAATTGAAGCCATCATGGATCTCTCCCACAATAAGATATTTGAAATACTTTAGTTCTCGTATCAAGCAACTCTTCTCCTATGTCAGTGACTTAGGAGACATATATTACAGACCTTCTGGATGATTTGAAGTCTCTTTGAGTCATCTATAAAATTGGAATCATAATCTTTGAACTGACTACTTAGATCTATTATGATTACCAAATAAAAGAATGTATGTAAAATATTCACACTTTAAAGGATTATTGTAATTTTTATCCATGTTGCTGTTCTATTTTCATTTCTAGTTAGACACTGTTTAAACATCTTTTCCAGTCATCAAGTATACTTTATTATGAAACATTTCAGAATGTTAAGTTGTTAAGTTTTATGGGAACAAATTCTCTGTGGACAAGACGTTGGTCATGATTTCTTAGTTTTATGATCATAAATTAAGTCCTATGTTTAGTAAATACTTGGATAATGTGTTCATAAGGATACATGTATATGTCATTCCTCATTCCCTCCAGATGCATCAAGTAAACAATCTCTTCACTATTATTTCCACAGTTTTAATTTATAGACTGATATTCAACTATTTAACAAACAGCATTAGTATCTCAGGCAGATAGTTCAGTTTCCAAACTTCTTTCATTGAATATGACTATTTTTGAACATCTATTATCTTCAAGGTGCTGTGCTCTTGAAAGACACACCAGGAGATATATATCCTGCCTTTAATGGTTATAACTAAACAGTCTGATCAACTGACCAAATGGGAAGATGTCATCTATAAGATTCATACAGTTGCTCAAGCTGCACCTTAGAACTCATTCCAGATTCTTCTATCTTCCTTAGTTGTTACATCCAATCAATTAACAAGTGTGACAATTTTATGAGCTAAATATTTCTCAGATAGGTACCATTTTCTTTAAGCCCTTTAGCATTTGTCTCTCCATAACTTGGCCCCCTGCATATCTCAAAAGCTTTATGCCATATACCTATTACTTTTTCTGTTATGTTCAATCATGGAGAATATATTGTAGTTCTACACACATATTATGTTTTCTACATATCCATGGCTTTTCTCACATAGTTTTCTCTCACAGGATACTCATTCCCCTATTTCCTTTCCAGCTAATATTATCTGACTCTCTCTGCCCATCAAATGATGTATTCTAAAATCTACCTGAATGTAGTGCACAAGCCTCAATCATAATGTTTACCATTTGTATAAACTGACCTATTTGTAAATTAATCTCTAATCTTATTAGACTTTGTTATGGGACTATCACAATACTAAGGGTAGTATCAGGGTTATCTTGAAATGCCCAGAAATGTAGTATTAATTTAATATAAACTCAAATTTAACATGATCTCAATAAATATTTAACTTATCTTGAAATACTAGCTGTATAAGTAACCAAAAATTAATGTGGTGTTTAATAGTCTGAAAGCAGACTTTTCAACAGCAACACTAGTTGTCAAAAAAACAAAAACAAAAAACAAACAAACCCAGTAAAATAGCTCACAAATGCTGAGACACTGTCATTCTAAAACTGTACTCCCAGCTGAACCACCATTAAAGAATAGGGTGAAATAAGTACTCTCAGAAAAAAAATTTTAAAAAAACAGTAGTGTTTACTCTAAGAAATGATTTGTCAGAGAATATGTTTTATAAAGACTTTAAAAAAATAAAATACTAATGCTAAAAGGATCTATAAGCAAAGAAGGTGGTATGATTGTGAGTAATTTCGAATAGTATTATCTGTATAAAACACAAACTAATGATAATGACTAACTTAGGGGTGAAAATCATGGTAGAACTAAAATACCTGACAACAATATGTAAGATGGCAAGGGGTGGGATGTTGATAAGAGTTACACCATTCCAAGGTCTTGTATTATTTGATGGTAGAGATGTTAATTAAGATTATATTTTGTGAAATTTTAATGGTTAACTACTATAGGATATATGTAGACTGTTGATCTTCTGGACCAGCAAAATATATATATATATATATATATATATATATAAAGTTATAGAGAAAGCTTAAATGACTCAACAGAATGTAGAAGAACAAAAAGAAGCATAAACATGGAGAGGTAACTATAAAACTTACAATCCGATGCTAGCAAACTCCCAAATGTATCAGTGAAAACTAAGCTCAGTAGTTAAAGAGCATAGATTTTTAGATTGGGAAAACTCTGCAAATGGGAGTGTAATTTGGAGCTAATTCTCTGAGAATTACCAGGTCAATGTATACCAAGAATCTCAAATTGTTCTACCTTTTTAACTAAATAATACCATTTCTAGTAATTTATCGAAAAGAACTAATCAGAAATTCAATCATAGAAATATACACATATAGTGACATATAAAACATTACACGCAAGGCAATATTCTTAAGTCATTAAAATAACACATTAATATATAATAGGATGACAATGTTTATGCTATAATGCTATGCAAAAAATAACAGGTTCCCCAAACCTTTTCTACAGTAAGAACTATAGTTTATAAAGTTTAATTTTCTTTTCTTTTCCTTTCCTTTCTTTTACTAGTGCATGGAAGAGAGATGAAAATAAGTTGTCAAAATGTTAACAGAATTCACTTCTTGATGTTGGGCTGTTGGGTGACCAACTTCTTTTCCTCAATATACTGTTTTGATGCTTATGACCATGAAAATGTGTTATTTTTGTAATCAGAAAAATAGTTATTTTCCTTCAGTAGAACTCATAGTGCGTTTCAAAAATACTTTACATGCAGTATAATTTGAGGCTAACACTGTCAAGAGAATTTACATTTGCACATTTCCTTATAGTTTCACGTGTGTGTGTGCATGTATGTGTGTGTGTTGTATGAACTTTATAAGAACTTGTATGAACTTGTATGAACTTTATAAGAAACTTAGGGTAGGTATCGTTATCATCATCCCCTTTTCACAGATAAGGAAAGTGAGGGTCAGAGAAATTATAATATCCTAGCTTGTAAAATTTTGTCTGGTGCTTGTTTTACAGATTGTTTTCTCTGTGCCAATTTTTCAAAATATGTACAGACTACTGAAATATTTTCTAAATGTATGGATCAATTTCTATAACATTACCGAACAGCATGAGCAATGGCTGAATTTAATGAATATGCAAATATATGCACACACATCTCAGTCTCAGTTGGTACTTTCCCACTACTATAGGAGCACCAGGGCCAAGCAGCTGTCCAGATGTGACTCCTTAAGCTGTAACCACAGACATAAACACCTCTCATAAATGAAGAACATTCTCACGATCTTGACACTGCAATCTCTTAGCAACTTCCCAGTGTCATTAGGAAACATTCCTCAATCTCCCAAAGAAGGTCTGAGGTTTTTAACTTTATTATTTTTTTCAATTTGTAAAGAGAAGTAGGGGAAGATAAAACTGGACAGCTGGGGGGACCAAATCTTCATGTTGTGTGGGACGTCTCAGCTACCTACAGTAGCCAGCATGTCTTTGGTCCTGCTTTCCACCCTCTGGCTCATCGTTCAAGCTCAAGGTAAGTACTAATATATTGACAGTTCCAAAGAATTGTTTCATCATTGTCACATCTTTCCAGAATAGGGAGAGAAAACTAAAGAAAAAGTTTTTGTTATCAAAGCTGAACTGGAGGAGTAACTTGTTCTTCTCAATGTTTCCCTTCTCAATGGAAATTGTCTTCCACTCAGTTTCAAGAAACCAACCAACAAAAACCTTAATTTTGTCAGTATTACCTCTCTTTCTCTAGCAATAGCCATAAAGCCGACTCCTGAACTAGAGCCCTATGAAGTAGTTCGTCCTAAAAAACTACACATTTTACACAAAAGAGAGATACAGAACAACCAGACAGAGAAGCATGGCAAAGAGGTAAGCAATGGGATGACCGTGGGATTTTGCTGTCATCTAAAGAGACAGTAAAGGACCTTTTCACTAGTAGAAGTCATGTCACAGTCAACATCTAGTAGTTTAGTCTTGAAGCCCATTTACACAAATGCTCCCCTTTGCCCAGGAGAGGGCATAGGATTTCTCTAAATGCTTTTACAATTAAGCAGCAGGAAGGGAGTTAACTCCCACACTGGCTCAGAAAAAATAAAAGTTTGGGTGTTTCTCCAAGTCTGTGGGGGGAACAAAAAATAAAGGAGGACAGAACGGCAGTATATCTAGGAGGAGATGTTCCTTGCCAAGCCCACCAAACCCATGTCTCCTCCCTACCCTCACCCCCTGGCCCCACTGAATTGCCTTTTGTCTATAATAGAGAAATCATATTATCTCATTAAATAACAAGATTTTAAAAATGTATTATAGATATTAACTTTCTGACTATTACATTTGTAATTATTATTCTATACAGCTACCTATATCATTATATTATAATTATTTTAGATAGACTCATAAATATAAATTATCATTATATTATTAAATATTTTTAGGAAAGATATGAACCTGAACTTCAGTATCAGATGATATTAAATGGAGAAGAAGTCATTCTTTGCCTACAAAAAGCCAAGTAAGTTGTATTTCCTGCAAGTCTAACCACTGGATTATACCTAAGAGAATGTGGAAAAAATAAATCTTCTTGAGACTCTGTATACTGTAATTTGACATAGAAGACATGAAGCATATTGAGCATTAGATTCTAATAGTTGGTGTTAATATTATCTAAGAAGTTTGATGTTTCCCTAGGAAATTATATGCAAAGAGTAAAACAAAGAGAGCTGCACGAATGACTTTCTTCCCTGCTGCTTTTGGAATTTACTGAAAATATTTTCCACCCAGATAAACTGAAACCTTTGATGTGACTTTCCATTACTTTTTGTTGTTGTTGTTCTGTAAAGCATTTTTATTTTTTTAAACATCTTTATTGGAGTATAACTGCTTTACAATGGTGTGTTAGTTCCTGCTTTATAACAAAGTGAATCAGCTATACATATACATATATCCCCATATCTCCTCCCTCTTGCGTCTCCCTCCCACCCTCCCTATCCCACCCCTCTAGGTGGTCACAAAGCCCCGAGCTGATCTCCCTGTGCTATGCGGCTGCTTCCCACTAGCTATCTATTTCACATTTGGTAGAGTATATATGTCAATACCACTCTCTCACTTCGTCCCATCTTACCCTTCCCCCTCCCCGTGTCCTCAAGTCCATTCTCTACGTCTGCGTCTTTGTTCCTGTCCTGCCCCTAGGATCCTCAGAACTATTATTATTATTATTATTATTTTTAGATTCCATATACATGTGTTAGCATACGGTATTTGTTTTTCTCTTTCTGACTTACTTCACTCTGTATGACAGACTCTATGTCCATCCACCTCAGTACAAATAACTCAATTTCATTTCTTCTTATGGCTGAGTAATATTCCATTGTATATATGTGCCACATCTTCTTTATCCATTCATCTGTCGATGGACACTTAGGTTGTTTCTGTGTCCTGGCTATTGTAAATAGTGCTGCAAAGAATATTGTGGTACATGATACTTTTTGAATTATGGTTTTCTAGGGTATATGCCCAGTAGTGGGATTGCGGGGTCGTATGGTAGTACTATTTTTAGTTTTTTAAGGAACTTCCATACTGTTCTCCATAGTGGCGGTACCAATTTACATTCCCACCAACAGTGCAAGAGGGTTCCCTTTTCTCCACACCCTCTCCAGCATTTATTGTTTGCAGATTTTTTGATGATGGCCATTCAGACCGGTGTAAGGTGATACCTTATTGTAGTTTTGATTTGCATTTATCTAATGATTAGTGATGTTGAGCATCCTTTCATGTGTTGTTGGCAATCTGTATATCTTCATTGGACAAATGTCTATTTAGGTCTTCTGCCCATTTTTGGATTGGGTTGTTTGTTTTTTTGATGTTGAGCTGCATGAGCTGCTTGTATATCTTGGAGATTAACGCTTTGTCAGTTGCTTCGTTTGTAAATATTTTCTCCCATTCTGAGGGTTGTCTTTTCGTCTTGTTTATGGTTTCCTTTGGTGTGCAAAAGCTTTTAAGTTTCATTAGGTCCCATTTGTTTATTTTTGTTTTTATTTCCATTTCTCTAGTAGGTGGGTCAAAAAGGATCTTGCTGTGATTTATGTCATAGAGGGTTCTGCCTATGTTTTCCTCTAAGAGTTTGATAGTGTCTGGCCTTAGATTTAGGTCTTTAATCCATTTTGAGTTTATTTTTGTGTATGGTGTTAGGGAGTGTTCTAATTTCCTTCTTTTACATGTAGCTGTCCAGTTTTCCCAGCACCACTTATTGAAGAGGCTGTCTTTTCTCCATTGTATATTCTTGCCTCCTTTACCAAAGATAAGGTGACCATATATGCATGGATTTATCTCTGGGCTTTCTATCCTGTTCCATTGATCTATATTTCTGTTTTTGTGCCAGTCCCATACTGTCTTGATTATTGTAGATTTGTAGTATAGTCTGAAGATAGGGAGCCTGATTCCTCCAGCTCTGTTTTTGTTTCTCAAGATTGCTTTGGCTACTCAGGGACTTTTGTGTTTCCACACTAATTGTGAAATTTTTTGTTCTAGTTCTGTGAAAAATGCCGTTGGTAATTTGATAGGGATTGCATTGAATCTGTAGATTGCTTTGGGTAGTAGAGTCATTTTCACAATATTGATTCTTCCAATCCAAGAACATGGTATATCTCTCCATTTGCTGTTATCATCTTTAATTTCTTTCATCAGTGTCTTATACTTTTCTGCATACAGGTCTTTTGTCTCCTTAGGTAGGTTTATTCCTAGGTATTTTATTCTTTTTGTTGCAGTGGTAAATGGGAGTGTTTCCTTAATTTCGCTTTCAGATTTGTCATCATTAGTGTATAGGAAGTAAAGATTTCTGTGCATTAATTTTGTATCCTGCAACTTTACCAAATTCATTGATTAGCTCTAGTAGATTTCTGGTGGCATCTTTAGGATTCTCGTTGTATAGTACCATGTAATCTGCAAAGAGTGACAGTTTTACTTCTTCTTTTCCGATTTGGATTCCTTTTATTTCTTTTTCTTCTCTGATTGCTGTGGCTAAAACTTCCAAAACTATGTTGAATAATAGCAGTGGGAGTGGGCAACCTTGTCTTGTTCCTGATCTTAGTGGAAATGGTTTCAGTTTTTCACCATTGAGAACGATGTTGGCTGTGGGTTTGTCATATATGACCTTTATTAGGTTGAGGTAAGTTCCCTATATGCCTACTTTCTGGAGGGTTCTTTTCATAAATAGGTGTTGAATTTTGTTGAAAGCTGTTTCTACATCTATTGAGAATATCATATGGTTTTTATCCTTCAATTTTTTAATGTGGTGGATCACATTGATTGATTTGCGTATATTGAAGAATCCTTGGATTCCTGGGATAAACCCCACCTGATCATGGTGTATGATCCTTTTAATGTGCTGTTGGATTCTGTTTGCTAGTATTTTCTTGAGGATTTTTGCATCTATGTTCATCAGTGATATTGGCCTCTAGTTTTCTTTTTTTGTGACATCTTTGTCTGGTTCTGGTATCAGGGTGATGGTGGCCTCGTAGAATGAGTTTGGGAGTGTTCCTTCCTCTGCAATTTTTTGGAAGAGTTTGAGAAGGATGGGAGTTAGCTCTTCTCTAAATGTTTGATAGAATTCACCTGTGAAGCCATCTGGTCCTTGGCTTTTGTTTTTGGAAGATTTTTAATCACAGTCTCAATTTCTATGCTTGTGATTGGTGTTTATTTTTTCTATTTCTTCCTGGTTCAGTCTCGGAAGGTTGTGCTTTTCTAAGAATTTGTCCATTTCTTCCAAGTTGTCCATTTTATTGGCATATAGTTGCTTATAGTAATCCTTCATGCTTCTTTGTATTTCTGCAGGGTCAGTTGTTACTTCTCCTTTTTCATTTCTAATTCTGTTGATTTGAGTCTTCTCCCTTTTTTTCTTGATGAGTCTGGCTAGTGGTTTATCTATTTTGTTTATCTTCTCAAAGAACCAGCTTTTAGTTTTATTGAACTTTGCTGTTGTTTCCTTCTTTCTTTTTCATTTATTTCTCATCTGATCTTTATGATTTCTTTCCTTCTGCTAACTTTGGGGTTTTTTGTTCTTCTTTCTCTAATTGCTTTAGGTGTAACGTTAGGTTGTTTGAGATTTTTCTTGTTTCTTGAAGTAGGATTGTATTGCTATAAATTTCCCTCTTAGAACTGCTTCTGCCACATCCCATAGGTTTTGGGTGGTCGTCTCTTCACTGTCATTTGTTTCTAGGTATTTTTTGATTTCCTCTTTGATTTCTTCAGTGATCTGTTGGATATTTAGTAGTGCATTGCTTAGCCTCCATGTGTTTGTACTTTTTACAGTTTTTTTTTTCCTGTAATTGGTATCTAGTCTCATAGCATTGTGGTAGGAAAACATACTTGATACGATTTCAATTTTCTTAAATTTACCAAGGCTTGATTTGTGACCCAAGATATGATCTATCCTGGAGAATGTTCCATGAGCACTTGAGAAGAATGTGTATTCTGTTGTTTTTGGATGGAATGTCCTATAAATATCAATTAAATCTATCTGGTCTATTGTGTCATTTAAAGCTTGTGTTTCCTTATTTATTTTCATTTTGGATGATCTGTCCATTGGTGAAAGTGGGGTGTTAAATTCCCCTACTGTGATTGTGTTACTGTCTATTTCCTCTTTTATGGCTGTTAGCATTTGCCTTATGTTGAGTTGCTCCTATGTTGCGTGCAAAAATATATACAACTGTTAGGTCTTCTTTCTTGGATTGATCCCTTGATTATTATGTAGTGTCCTTCTTTGTCTCTTGTAATAGTCTTTATTTTAAAGTCTATTTTGTCTCATATGAGAATTGCTACTCCAGCTTTCTTTTGATTTCCATTTACATGGAATATCTTTTTCCATCCCCTCACTTTCAGTCTGTATGTGTCCCTAGGTCTGAAGTGGGTCTCTTGTAGACAGCATATATATGGGTCTTGTTTTTGTATCCATTCAGCCAGTCGATGTCTTTTGGTTGTAGCATTTAATCCATTTACATTTAAGGTAATTATCGATATGTATATTCCTTTTACCATATTCTTAATTGTTTTGGGTTTGTTTTTGTAGGTCTTTTCATTCTCTTGTGTTTCCTGCCTAGAGAAGTTCCTTTAGCATTTGCTGTAAAGCTGGTTTGGTGGTGCTGAATTCTCTTAGCTTTTGCTTGCTTGTAAAGATTTTAATTTCTCCATTGAATCTGAATGAGATCCTTCCTGGGTAGAGTAATCTTGGTTATAGACTTTTCCCTTTCATCACTTCAAATATCTCCTGCCATTCCCTTCTGGCTTGCAGAGTTTCTGTTGAAAGATCAGCTGTTAACCTTATGGGGATTCCCATCTATGTTATTTATTGCTTCTCCCTTGCTGCTTTTAACATTTTTTCTTTGTATTTAATTTTTGATAGTTTGATTAATATGTGTCTTGGTGTCTTTCTCCTTGCATTTATCCTGTATGGGTCTCTGTACTTCCTGGACTTGATTAACTATTTCCTTTCCTATATTAGGGAAGTTTTCAACTATAATCTCTTCAAATATTTTCTCAGTCTCTTTCTTTTTCTCTTTTTCTTCTGGGATCCCTATAATTTGAATGTTGTGTTTAATGTTGTCCCAGAAGTCTCTGAGACTGTCCTCAATTCTTTTCATTCTTTTTTCTTTATTCAGCTCTGTGGCAGTTATTTCCACTATTTTACTTCCACCTCACTTATTCGTACTTCTGCCTTAGTTATTCTGCTATTGATTCCTTCTAGAGAATTTTTAATTCCATTTATTCTGTTGCTCATCATTGTTTGTTTGCTCTTTAGTTCTTCTAGGTCCTTGTTAAACGTTTCTTGTATTTCTCCATTCTATTTCCAATATTTTGGATCATCTTTACTATCATTACTCTGAATTCTTTTCCAGGTAGACTGCCTATTTTCTCTTCATTTGTTTGGTGTGGTGGGTTTTTACTTTGCTCCTTCATCTGCTGTGTATTTCTCTGTCTTCTCATTTTGCTTAACTTACTGTGTTTGGGGTCTCCTTTTCACAGTCTACAGGTTTGTAGTTCCCGTTGTTTTTGGTGTCTGCCCCCAGTGGCTAAGGTTGTTTCAGTGGCTTGTGTAGGCTCCTGGTGTAGGGGACTGGTGCCTGTGCTCTGGTGTATAAGGCTGGATCTTGTCTTTCTGGTGGGCAGGACCGCATCCAGTGGTGTGTTTTTGGGGTGTCTGTGAACTTATTATTATTTTAGGCAGCCTCTCTGCTAATGGGTGGGGTTGTGTTCCTGTCTTGCCAGTTGTTTGGCATGGGGTGTCCAGTGCTGGAGCTTGCTGGTTGTTGAGTGGAGCTGGGTCTTAGTGTTGAGACAGAGATCTTGGGAGAGCTCTCACCAATTAATATTATGAGGGGCCGGGAGGTCTCTGGTGGTCCAATGTCTTGAACTTGTGTCTCCCAACTCAAGTCTGAGACCCAACTGGAGCACCAAGACCCTCTCAGCCACATGGCTCAGAAGAAAAGGGAGAAAAGAAAGAAAGAAAGAAAAGAATAAATAAAATAAAGTTATTAAAAAAAATAAAAAGATATTATTAAATTAAAAAAATTTTTAATTAAAAAAAAAAGACGAGAGCAACCAAACCAATAAACAAATCCACCAATGATAAGAAGCACTAAAAATGATACTAAGATAAACATAAAAATCAGAAACTAGTCAGTCGCATACAGCAAACCCCAAGTCTACAGTTGCTCCTAAAGACCACCACCTCAATTTTGGAATGATCTGTTGTGTATTCAGGTATTCCACAGATGCAGGGTACATCAAGTTGATTGCAGAGATTTAATACGCTGCCCCTGAGGCTGCACAGAGAAATTTCCCTTTCTCTTCTTTGTTCGCACAGCTCCTGGGGTTCAGCTTTGGATTTGGTCCCGCCTCTGCATGTAGGTCACCCTCTGGCAACTCTCCTTCGTCCAGACAGGAGGGGGTTAAAGAGCTGCTGATTAGGGGGCTCTGGCTCACTTAGGCCAGGGGGAGGGAGAGGTATGGAATGCAGGGCGAGCCTGCAGCAGTAGAGGCCGGTGTGACATTGTACCAGCCTGAGGTGCACCATATGTTCTCCCGGGGAAATTGTCTCTGGATCACGGGACCCTGGCAGGGGCGGGCTGCACAGGCTCCCAGGAGGGGAGGTGTGGATAGTGACCTGTGCTTGCACACAGGCTTCTTGGTGGCAGCAGCAGCAGCCTTAGCATCTCATGCCCATCTCTGGGGCCTGCGCTGATAGCTGCGGCTTGTGCCCATCTCTGAAGGTCATTTAGGTGGTGTTCTGAATCTCCTCTCCTCGTGCACCCCGAAAACAGTGGTCTCTTGACTCTTAGGCAGCTCCAGACTTTTTCCTGGACTCCCTCCCGGCTAGCTGTGGCGCACTAGCCCCCTTCCGGCTGTGTTCATGCAGCCAACCCCAGTCCTCTCCCTGGGATCTGACCTCCAAAGGTGGAGCCTCAGCTCCCAGCCCCCACCCACCCCGGCGGGTGAGCAGAGAAGCATCTCAGGCTGGTGAATGCTGGTTGGAGCCGGTCCTCTGTGCGGGACTCTCTCCACTTTGCCCTCTGCACCCCTGTTCCTGCACTGTTCTCCGTGGTTCTGAAGCTTCCCCCCTCTGCCACCCACAATCTCCGCCCGCAAAGGGACTTCCTAGTGTGTGGAAACTTTTCCTCCTTCACAGCTCCCTCCCAGAAGTGCAGGTCCCATCCCTATTCTTTTGTCTCAGTTTTTTCTTTTTTCTTTTGCTCTACCCAGGTACGTGGGGAGTTTCTTGCCTTTTGGGAAGTCTGAGGTCTTCTGCCAGCGTTCAGTAGGTGTTCTGTAGGAGTTGTTCCACATGTAGATGTATTTTTTATGTATTTTTGGGGAGGAAGGTGATCTCCCCGTCTTACTCCTCTGCCATCTTGAAGGTCCTCTCTTCCATTACTTTTATAATAACATATACCTAATGCTCATTCAGGGCACACAAGTTTGAGATAGATCCCAGGGGATGGGGCTCCACCAAGTTCTATAACAGTCAGTAAACTTCTCCCTGAATGCAATGGTCCTTCATGTGTATTTATGACCCAACACCCTACAGAGATCCTTTGGAGGCTATATCCTTGGTTCAAAGAATCCCAAAATAATCCATTTGAAGGTAGAAAAATTCCTATGTGATTTTTCTATCAGTAAAGTATTTCAGGGTATTTCTTTCCTCAGATCTAAGAGGTATAACTAATGCTTTGATTTGCTTCAGGAGCAGACTTCTGATGTTGGAAAAGGACCAGTGGGTCAGAATGCCAGCTCTTTCTCACTGTAGACATTATCATTCCTTTAGTACTGATGATCATACAGGAACATTAGCCTTTATTACCACCATGAGAGTATCATGCAACTTTCTGCTCTCTACAGGCATCTCCTGGGGCCAGACTACACTGAAACATATTACTCACCCAGAGGAGAGAAAATCACAACAAGCCCTCAGAACATGGTAGGTTCCAAATGCTTTCTGGGACTCTTACTTGGATCTGCTGCTTACATCATAAGATTCATAGGTTCAAGGACACCTTAAAAAAAATTAAAGGACTTGAAAACAGGGTGCTCATCTAAGACCAATGAGATAACAGATGAAAAAAATTGTATCTTTTTTAAAAGATAGAAGTAGTAGGAGGCTTCCAAGTGTTGCATTTTTAGAAGCAACCAAAACTCTGCTTTCCCCTAAACCATCTTATCAATAGGTTAGAAATATTCTCCCCTAGGTACTTGAAAGGTCAGGTCACTGTTTACTGTTTTCTAATGATATATGCATTTATCCTGAGATCAGCAAAGGTATATCAATTATTTAATTAACATAATTTTTTATCTGGTTAAACCACCATCATATGAATAATGCCAAGGTATAGATATCAGACATAGAGAATCAAGGCCAAGGAAAAACAGGAAGAGAATATAAAAAGACTCATTCATAGAGTATTACCAAGCTAAGCGAGTTTCTCAGAGCCACCCTCCACAGTGCCCCAAACATCTATGTTTCTATAAAAAAACAGACAAGACTTATGCCACAGAATGACTGTCCATTCCCTTCTCAAATCAAGACTCTCATTTCATGGACGTCTGGATTGTTGCTAACATTGACCTCTGGGGAAAATATCTGATAAATTAATTCATGCTCAAGTGTGAATGGCCAGTGATATCTTAATGTGGTACCTTTTCCAAGTCGTCTATAAGAAAATGTTTATGATGACAAGGTTTCTTACAAAGGAAAGAAAGACACAGATGGATTTTCAGACCCTGAGGCAAGTCAGTTTATTTTGAGCAAGAGTTTATTCATTAGCTTTCTTGGATCATTCTACATAAGTGACCCACTACTTTGCTTCTACGAAGCGCCAAACATGTGTGAATCTCTAGTTGTAGATAAATTCTCTGGGCTTTGGATGCTGGTAAAGGGTTGCCACTAACACACTAGTTAAAATAATGAGTTGGACCCGTTAGTCTGAGGAGCTCAGGAGTGGTGGTGTGGCCCCTTGAGGACTCTAGAATCTGGAAAAATGAATACCTCATTTTATTGATATGTGATGCACAGTGGAGCTTGCACAAGGGAACTAAATTCTCAAAAGTTGGAGCTCAAACCTGAGAGCTCTTGGGGAGTGCTTTAGATCCCATGGGGGAACTGGCTACTTCTCAAATGCAGCATCCACTCTTGCCATGAGTCTATTTAGATTCAAATTCCCCGGACTTTTCTTTAGTGTGAATTAGTATCAGAAAGACAGCTCAGCCACCAAATATGGAGAGTTTCCAGGGTCAGTGGTGGAGTAGTTCGTGAAACCGCTGAGGTTCTCCATGTTTTTGTTTCTGGGAACTGGTCTGGCCACAGTCACTACTTGAAGAACTTTCCTACATATTCAAGATAAGAGCTTTCAACACAACTGTGATATGTTTATTTTTGTAGTTAAAAAAAAAAAAACAAACACATTTTTTCCAACCTTAGGAACACTGCTACTATAAAGGACACGTCCTAAATGAAAAGGATTCTGTTGCCAGTATTTGTACTTGTGATGGGTTGAGGTGAGTGTCACTTGCAAAAATGTTAAACATCAAGCACCATTTTGTTACACAAAATTGAGTCTTTCTGAACACCATATCTTCGTACTATCTTGGTAAAATTGTCTCCAATAATAAAATGTTGAATATATGTGGTTAAAGTGAAGAATAATGTATCATCCTTGCACTCATTTCATTATCTGTGGTTCTAGTAAAAGTTAAAGTTAGCAATTTTTAAACAAGTACTACATTCTGGAGCATGATGATATCTGGATCCATTTTCATGTTTATCACCCACTCTACCACTCACTCCCCAAAACCACCTGTTTCATTTTCTTAAAGATTCTACCCTGCAATTGTCATGGTTGAACATAATTTTTAGAAGTTTGTGTGTATGGGTGTGTGTGTGTCTGTGCGGTATTTCTGTTTACTAAAGTAATTCTTGCCAATTAGGGAAAATTTGTAAAGTGTGAGAAAGCACAAATACAAAAATATCCACCATAAAATTTTACCTCTGTGTATCGCTATTATTAATATTTTGTCATGGTTGCTGCCTTTTATGCATATAGACAAATATATCTTTTACATGATTGAAATATGAAATAAAATATACATGATTCTTCTGCCAACCTGGGACATACCACATGACATCATAAGCCTTTTCCCAGATCATAAAATACCTTCATAGATGTAATTTTTAACAGCTGTGTTGGCTTTCTAATATTCCATCATATGGATTTACTTTGTATTTCTGAACTAATTTTCCTTCTACGAAGAGAAAATCTTTAAGTTAATACTAATTACAAACTGTTCCTCTGGCTGATCTGCTCATCATTCTTTCTCTCTTCTGGGGTTCTTGGTATCTAAACATGCCTTTACTGCATTTTCCATTATATGTCTGGGACCTGCCAAGAAATATTTGCTAAATGTGAAAATAAACTATGGTGTAAATTCCAAATTCTTTGGGATAGCTTCATCTTAGTACTTCTTGTTCAGAATTCTCTGGGTAATTAAAATAGGCTCTATTTTAGTATTGACAAATACTGAGTATAACTTAAGTTAGCAAATGTTAGCTGCAAGGCCTACGAATGAAAACTCTGTGTGTGAGCTTGGGATTGAGGGAGAGGTATCCCTCCACTCTGGTCAGTGGATGTGACTCTGGCAGACAATCTTGAAATATGAGCCTCTGTATCTCACAGGGGATACTTCACACATCACAATCAGAGATACATGATAAAGCCTCTGAAAATCACAGACCAAGAAGAACATGCTGTCCTCATATACAACCAGGAGGAGCTAGACCCAGCTAATCACACCTGTGGTGTAAGAAATGTTGGCAGGAAACAGGGCCTTATTCGAACCTCAAGGTCACTCAAAAGGCCAGAGGTGAGTGCAGCTTTCCGACCAACATTCATTTCAACTGTCTCAGCAATGATGTGTGAAATACTGGTGCACCCAGCAATGACTCGTATGAGTAAAGCCCAACCCTTATTTCCTTATTTAAATCTCTTTGTAAGCTTTTTAATCTCTTAGGTTGAAGACATTATTAACAATGTTCTTTCACTCTTTGTAAAGAAAGACTTTCTTCAGGCTGAGAAATACATCGATCTCTTTTTGGTGCTGGATAATGCCTTTGTGAGTATGAAATATAAGTACTTCTTGGCCAGTTAAGTCAATTTTTAAGTTTTCTTATCAAGCGGACACAAGCAAAAAACTATTCTAGCTGAAAATACAAAGCCTGTCCACCTGATTGTCTTGTCTGTTCTACCTGCTTTGTCAGAAATAGTTTTCATTCATTCCCCCCTTCAAAATCTTCTGCCAAAATATTCAGATATTGGAAATATACTTAATGCCAGATAGCAACAGTAAAACAACCACAATAACTAGAAACATAAAAGAATGGGTTATTAATATCTTTTTAAAGTTCTCACTATAATACGTAAATATAGACATAAAACTATATATACTTTACAAATTATATTCATATGGTCAAAAATACTAGAATCTGTGCTTCT
Organism: Eubalaena glacialis; assembly: GCF_028564815.1. Classification (NCBI taxonomy): domain Eukaryota; kingdom Metazoa; phylum Chordata; class Mammalia; order Artiodactyla; family Balaenidae; genus Eubalaena; species Eubalaena glacialis. Next base: position 110,986,761 of record NC_083724.1, read on the forward strand.
AACTCTCAAATACTGCTTTATAACCAAATTTTAATAATATTAAATTGGTTTAAAAACATTGAAATTAATTTGATTTATTCAACTTAATTTGAATTGAAATTTTATATGAATGCCAAATTGTTCTCCTGCCAAAAACTTCTTACATTTGAATTAGAATTTGTTGAAACAGATTCTTATATAAGATAGATGTGGAATGAATAGACATTTATTTACATTGAAATGTGTAATTTTTCTTAGAATGTAAAATCCTGTACCCCATCAGCTTTCTCACTTTAATTTGTGGTTTTAATTACTCTTTGCATTTTGTGTTTTACAGTATAACATGTATAATAGGAATATAACTTTGATAAGAAGTTTTGTGTTTGATGTGATAAACCTACTCAATGTGGTAAGATATTTGTTCTCTAAACATATATTTCCACACAGGAGCTTAGGGCTTCCCTATGTGTTCACCAAATAAGGAGCTGGGAGAGTCACAATGGCTTATGGCCAGCAGTTTTGGGAAATTTAGCAGATAATGATCAACATCAAGGTAAAATCACATATACTGTAGCAAAGGCAACTTCTAGGTTTTCTATTTTCAAAATTCGGATACATTTATCCATCACTTGTGGTCAGTAAAATATCTAAAATACTAAAGAAATCTCTCCTACTATATAGCACAGGACACTATATTCAATATCCTGGGATAAACCATAATGGAAAAGAATATGAAAAAGAATATATATATATATATATATATATATATATATATATATATATATATATATATAACTGAGTCAGCAGAAATTAACACATTGTAAATCAACTATACTTCAATCAAAATTTTTAAAAAAAGAAATCTCAAACATTTTCATGAAGAAAAATGTTCTTTCCACAGATTTATAATACCATAGACATTCAAGTGGTCTTGACAGGTATGGAAATCTGGTCTGATGGTGATAAGATAAAGGTGGTACCCAGCACAAGTGTCACCTTTAACAACTTTCTGAATTGGCATCGTTCTAACCTGGGGAAGATGAAGATCCATGACCACGCTCAGCTACTCAGGTGAGCACACGCTGGACAGGGCCAGGCCTATTTTGGCAGAGAAGGTAGTTATCCCAAAGGTTTCTTGGCAGAGATTCCTGTTCAATTCTACCTCCCTGATCAGACGTCAGAGAGCCTAAAGTTCTACTAATAGCAGTTCACCTGTGAGATTATTGGAGACCCATGTCAGATCACTAAAATCGACTCTTGGATGTGGGATAGCCATCTGTGGTCATTATAATGCTATAGAACAGCAGAAGCTTTTCTGGGGCCTCATGAATATGAAAAGGGTAGGGGAGCTAGGGAAATCTCAAACATAGTTGAAAAAAGCTGATGGTTCCAAAGATTCAAATTGTGACAATGTACCTGTAACTTTCACACAGTGGAGTTGGCTTCAGAAATCGAATTACAGGACTGGCAGCCTTGAATTCCTTGTGCTCCCCATCATCTGTTGCCGTTATTGAGGTTTGTAAAAATATAGCTCCATGAGGTTCTACAACCTCCAGGAAGACAAGCACAATGTCTTATTCAGAGTTAGCACAATGTACATTTGCTGAGTCAGTAAATTAAAGTAGAAATGAACCTCCTGCTAGATCACTACACTGAAGATTCCTTGGATTATGAAACAGAATATCTCTTTACATTGACCATCTCAGAGGTTTCACTCTTTAGTTTGTGTTAGGGAATAAGAACAGGAAGATTGGGACATAAAGGGAATCCAGGTACCCCCTGGGGCCCGAGGCAACTTCAAATTAATCATCCTTAGTATCCATGGCCAGGAAGGTCAGACAAAGTGCATGCTGGTGTCATATGGCCAAACACTACCAATGTCATAGGCATCACGGCAATAGTTTTTGGAGGTCTTTGAGTACATACTATGGTGTATTTTAGTACTTCTTATGAAGAATGGAATTACCATAATTTAACCATGGTTTACCAAGAATTCATCATTAATTCAGCAAATATTGATTGAGCACTGGCTCAATGGTTAGATTCCGAGGAGGCAATCATTTCAAATGTTTATGCAACAATTTACAATAACCAATGACAGGGGAAGAAGCTCAATGATTCAATAATTTTCATCTGTCAAACTATTTTTTTGTAACACTGAACATTGGCAAAAATTAAAAAATAACTGAATAAAATCAGAAGTAATAGATATTTCTATGTTTTTTCCAGGGTAAGAGAAAGAATAGTGTCTCTCTTGTAGGAGTGATGGCACATGAGTTAGGTCATGTCCTCGGTATGCCTGATGTTCCATATAACACCAACTGTCTCTCTGGGAGTTGTGTGATGAATGAATATCTGAGGTGAGCCCTTGTCACCCTAGAGAAAAAAATATTTCTTAAATCTTAAAGAATTCAGATGCAGCCTATATAGTTGGATGGACATTTTTTTTATGTAGGGCTGTGCTTCCTGCTAATTCACCCTCCAGCTTCTTTTTTCTTTTCTTTTTTGTTTTTTGTTTTTTTGGCTGCGCCGCACAGCATGTGGGATCTTAGTTCCCCAACCAGGGATCAAACCCGTGCCCCCTGCATTGGAAGCGCAGAGCCCTAACCACTGGACTGCCAGGGAAATCCCCACCCTCCAGCTTCTTGATGTATAGGACTTACCAGCTAGCAGAGTTCATTATTTAAGATCTCCAAATATGCCAAGATAGAGTTTATAAGTATAGTGACCATGTTATTTTAACTTAAAATAATTTTAGCTTAAAATAATATATTTTCTAAAAATATTTATCTAATTAAGATGATGACAACATCCTTATAAATCCCCATCACCAATCAATTCATTTTTTTAAAATATATTTATTTATTTATTTATATATCTTCCTATTTTCTGAGATCTGGCTCTTGTTTCACTAACCCACTTTTATCTGGATCCTCTCTTTACTTTGACCCAATTGCGCATGTCTTGATCACTTGGAATTCTTTTTTTGTTTGTTTGTTTATAAATTTATTTATTTTTTCATTTATTTAATTTTTGGCTGCATTGGGTCTTCGCTGCTGCACGCGGGTTTTCTCTAGTTGCTGAGAGCAGGGGCTACTCTTTGTTGCAGTGAGCGGGCTTTTCTTTGCGGCAGCTTCTCTTGTTGCGGAGCATGGGCTCTAGGCGCACGGGCTTCAGTAGTTGTGGCTCGTGGGTGCTACAGCACAGGCTCAGTAGTTGTGGCGCACGGGCTTACTTGCTCCTCGGCATGTGGGATCTTCCAGGACCAGGGCTCGAACCCATGTCCCCTGCATTGGCAGGCAGATTCTTAACCCCTGCGCCACCAGGGAAGCCCAATTCATTTTTATGTTATTAATAGTTGCCTTTTAATTCCAGGCACTTTGCAAGGACTTGGGATAGAAAAATGAATAAACATACTTTGCTTTTGAAGTGTTCATAAATAGAAGGATAAATATGTCCAGAGAACCTCTGATTCTGCAATTATTTCCTTTCACTATTCATTGTTATTATCGCTTACCTCTTAGCCCTTGGCGAGATGAGTGAATGATAACAAATGGCGAGGCTCGTCACTGCTGCCCTTTAGGACAGAAGTGAATCCACACGGGAATTTAAATTCTTCCAACTCTACAACTGGGTGTCTAGGAAAAGAATTTTCCAACCAGCATAGTATGCATGCTCTATCACGCTCCACATATAACATGGTCCATTTATACTAAATTTGGAATTTTCATTGAACTACGTAATATAGTTAGACAAGTCAGATTCTCATGTTCACTTATCACTGTGTGTCATGGTATTTCTCATTTTTCTTCTGGTTACAGTTCAAAATTCCCAAAGGATTTCAGTACAATCAGTCGCTCACATTTTAAAAAATATATTTTATCTCAAAAACCAAGATGCTTGCTGCAAACATTGGTTCCTAAAAATATGATGACAAAACCAGTGTGTGGGAACCAACTTCTGGAAGTAGGAGAAGTCTGTGATTGTGGCTCTCCTGAGGTATGAAAATATCCACGGTTTAAAACATTTACTAAAGAGTTATTGTTGCATAAGAATTATACTGTTTTTTTTTTTTCCTTTAAAATGTTCTTTTGGAAATTCTTTTTAAAGACAAACTTGGCATCTTAGTAAAAAGTAGGCTTGCGCTTGTTTTCAGTACTGCTTTTAGTAATCTTTTGAAAAGCATTTCAAAGCCAGGATACACTTACGACATGATTGTATGAAGTTCAGTGTAAAGAAGTAAATCATTAACTATAGCATGTCACTTATGATCTTTCCTAGATATATTAGTCAGAAATTCCTAAATCACATAAAGTCACAGCTGATCATTTGTTGAGCAATAACAATTAAAAGTCTAGAAGTAAGTTCTCTCCATAGAAAAAGCTGGTCTTCTCTCAACAAACCAGTGTGTAAATGAGGAGAAATTAAAACAGAAGGAGAAAAAAGAAACATCACACAAAACTGTAGAAAATGGGTTAACATAAAGGAAGTCTAAGATAATTACTATACTTCTGCTAATCTTCATAAAAATCTGACCCCTTCAAGGCATCAGTGTACTCTAAAGAATGCCTCTGATAGAATGTTTACCAGCAATCCCAGACTAGGCTTCTAAAAGAAAGCATTCTATTTTCTTAGCAATCTTCTTTTACTTTTAAGACTAAGGAAATGAGTTACTATTTGAAGAGAATTTTTATGTGTCAATCTGCAAAATGCTTTTATAATCACAATCTCCTTATTACTCACAACAAATCTACAAAATAGGTTTGTTATTTTCCCTATTTAGAAAAGAAGTGAGACTCAGAAAATTTAAGTAACTAGATCCAAGGATACAAAGCTAGTAATTGGTGAAGCCTGTTGCAACCCAAGACTTATCCATTACTTTAATAGGCTCTATGACAATGGGGAAGGCATGTAATTTCCCTATGCCTGAGTTTATTTATTCAGAAATTTTAAGCTATTGAATTATATTAAAAGTTTACATGGTGCAACTTAATCATTTGCAAAGAATATTGCAAATATTCTCTTAATTATAATGAGATATGAAATTTACAAATGATGTGATACTTTACAATAGGTTAGACTTATTCTTACTTCCTTACATTCCCATGTGGTTTCTTGGGTGGAGGATCATTGAAGTTGTTCACAATCCTTGGTATTTCTAATTTCAGCAGGTAAATTACATGTATTCAGTACATACAGACACACGTACAAAAAAAGAGGGAGGGAAGGGAGGAGGAGAGGAGAGAGAGAAACTACTATATATATGATGTATAATATCTAATATTCTTTAAGTATATCATCCAACTGCTATACTGTTTCCATATCTTGTTGATTTTCTTCTTCTGTAGTTGAATAAACTCAGAGAGTTAGAGAGTTCGAGCTTACGAACAACTGAATTTTTAAACAACTGTTTTCTTATCTAAAAAGTAGTGTATATATACTTTATATAGTATCCTTTAGTGAAAAATCCAGTTTTCCATGATCTTATATGCTACTTTATTATTTTTCTGTACATATTTAGGTATTTTTCTAGATTTAAAAAATAATCATTCTATCTGTCTAGATATTATCACACAACCGGAATGCTATTTTAATGACTGTAACTATGTAACACACTTCAATATCTTTAATAGAAAATTTCTTCACTGGCTTTTTTTATCTTTGCAGTGTTTACATAGCAATTATTCAGTATTCATTCTTCCATAAAACTCCTGGTATTTTTTTTTTTTTTGTCAACTTGCCCACAAATACAATTGAGATTCTGGTTGAAATGTGTTAAATTCATAATTCACTCTGAAGGCCACTGGCATTTTCACAATGTTAAGTATTGTTTTAAAAGACAAGTTGCCTTTGAAGTTTTTCAGGGAAGTTATATAAAATGTTCTTCATGCAGTTCTTGCACATTCTGAAAGTTTATTTTGAAGTATTTTCAATTTTTTTTTTGCTATTAATATGTGTAATGTTTTCTTTTTTATTTAGGTTCTAATTTATTAGTGTTCTTGACGTTATTTTATTGTTATCTTAAACAGCTATCTTAGTGACTCATTCAAAGTTTTTAGAGTTGATCCTCTCTTTTATTCCTAGGTCAAGAATTGTATCACATATGAATAATGAAAGTGTGATTTTACATTCCAATTATTATACTTTCATGTATTTTTTCACTCATAGCATTTGTCAGAATTTACATTAAAATATAGCCTATGAGTAATTTTTTAAAATTAATTTTTATTGGAGTATAGTTGCTTTACATAGCTTATAAATAATTCTTGTCTTATAGTTTACATTATTGAATATATTTTTGCTATTCATCAGATAGATTTTATCATAATGATGCATAACTCTGTTCATAGTTTACTAATATATGCTTAAATAAATAATGGCTACCTAATTTGTACTAATTTTTGCCATCTATCACAATAATATTAGTTGTTTTCTCCCCTCAGCCTTTTAATATGATGGATTATATTACTTTATTCTGTACAGTTGAGTCACTCTTGCATTTTTGGTGACAAAAAAACCCTGCATAGTTTGTAGTAGAGAGTTGTTATATTAATAAGCTAGTGTTTTACTAATATTTTATTCAAGTTTTTGCATTTATATTCATAAATGAGAATAGTTTGTATGTGTATATTCATTACCAAATCTCATTATTGAAATTATGCAGGTTTGGTAAAATGAATTGAGAATTAAGAAAATTTTTTTCTCTATCTTCAAGCTGTTTGAATAGTATAGAAATATTGTCCTTTGCACTTTTAAATTAACTTACATGTAATATCATGTGGGCAAATTTATTTGGGATAATTCTTGGATAATTCTATTTTTGTCCTTTTAGGAGGTAGATTTCATTACTCAGCATTTTTTCTATTATTAAATTTCCTTGGTCATTTCCATTGGAATTTGTATAGCAGAGTAATTTAGTTTAAAAAGTGAAATTTCACTGTCATCTTGTACCAGAATTCTGTGCACCTAGTCTACAGGAAAAAAAAATACTTGAACCTACTTTCCCATTGTGTGTGTGCTTTAAAGGAATGTGCCAATCCTTGCTGTGAGGCCATGACCTGTATGTTAAAACCTGAAGCTGATTGTGGAAAAAACAGTAAACCATAACACGTAAGACTTTTTTTTCTTTCTTTGTTTCCAAATATTTTCATACTTCTATGTGATTTAAGAAAGATGTGACACTGAGTTCTACAATACACTAAAACACAATTTATTTTACATTTTTTAAATGACTCAGTTTCAGAAATGAAAAAAGCCATCAATATGAACATAACTCAGAGTTGTGTGTATACTAATACAGTAATGAGAAAAGTGGCCACTTTATCATCTACTAGATCAGGACTGCTGAAATCTGTGCTAAAATTTGTATAAATTTCTATTAGATAGTTATAAGTTTAATACAAAGTAGTATGACAGACAGAAAATTTTATTTAAAAAGGTCTCAATTGAAGAGCAAATTTTGTTCTTAAATGCTAGTCATTGAAACTTGCAGCGTAGTCAGAAAATAACATTTAAGAACACATTACAAGATTTAGCAATTTTATTCCTTTCAAAATGCCTCATTATTTTTGTGTTTTACACACTCCTACATGAGTTAGACTAGGAAACCTAATTGTTCTGAATATATTCCTTTCAGTGAAAAACAGTCTCCAAATCTAAAAATGGCAACAACAACAAAAAGTTATAAATAGGGGAAAGGTTCAGGATAAATTATATTAAAGGAGCTATTCTTACAAATCCCCACCCTTTCCTGAATTTCCTGAATCTTTTCTGGGACGGAACCTGCAGAGAGATTATAAAGGGAATAATCGACTCAAAGACCATTGACTGTAACTTCCTCAAGGAAAGGCTCAGAAAGGTCATAAGATGAGGAGTATCATTCATTCTCTCACCAAGCATCATTGCACTCAGCTGAACCCCTGGTGTGATCCACTCTGCAGGGAACGCTAGACATTAGGCCCATTTTCTTCCTCTGTCACAGAGACCAGAAGCATAGCATCACAAAAAATATCCATTCAACTCTTTAGGGGCTTGGAATGATAGGTGGGCATGCCCCGTTACCGGGCAAGATTGGCAATTTAGTATCATGGAAAGAAAATTGGACTTGGACTCAGGAAGCTTCAATTCTTTTCTTAGTTCTTCCCAAAACTAGGGACTTTAAGCCAAGTTCTTTAATTAGTTTTCTCACCTGTAAAATGAAGCTAATGATATTGTCTTTCAGTAGGGTTGTTAGCATTTTTAAAATTCTATAAATATTTATTATCATTACATAATATTTTATAATTTATAATAACCATGGCTTCCAAACTTTTTTCTTTTGATCAGAGAATGAATCCAAAAATCCACTTCATTGAGATGCTACTTGCCAGGACAAGAATCAAGAAATCTAAACATGCCAAGAATCTTGCATATTCTCACCGTTGGCACTAAACATGCCAAGAATCTTGCATATTCTCACTGTTGTCCTGAGATATATTTTGCTTTTCACTTGTCATTATGCTTCCTATATTTTTACCACTCCAGCCAACAGGTCAATAAATGTATTTAGAGAAGCTGCATGTTTTCTAAGCCTGATCTTTAATGTATTTTTAAGGACCCTGAAGCTGTTGTTTAGCTCTGCTCTTTGGAGAACAAAAGAAATTAGCCTTTGACTAAAACACCTCAAAATGTTCCGCTGAATTATGCAGGCTCAATTCAGAATTGTAAAATGACAAGTGTCTTGTGTTTTAACCCCACTTTTATTTTAGTATAGTCCATGAAAATATAAGGCCATTTGAAGAGTGAAGTCTTTGGTGGAAGAAAGGAAAGCAGAGTTCCCGTGTCATTTCTTGCTCTTCAGTGTTCTGTTTACCTTGCTCTTAGAAATGTGGTATTTTTCTATATCATGTCAAGACTAATTAAGCATTTTTAATTTTGTCATGTGTAATCCTCTCACCATCACACTTAATATTAATTTGGAGAAGTCTGCATTGCTCACATTGGAATTTAGCCACCAAGGAATGCTTCATTCATCTATTGGCGTAATGAACCACAATGTCAATGAATAAAAGCACCACTTTTTGAGGATTTTCTGTGTGGTCATTTTCAAAAATGAATATTTTCTAGCTTCGCTATAGGTCTGTGTTAGACGTGAAAGCCTCACATAATTAGACAATTTTCCCTCTGGTCATTTGATGGCATTGCCATGGAGAGCTGGGCATCGTGATGGAGATGGAAAAGGTTACATCATATTTTAATGCCCAAAATGAAACGACTTGAGGCCAGTTGCACAAGACTAGACTTCTTTTTGAAGTTTCTCTAAACCCTTTTTAACAATTAAAATAATTGCCCACATTTCCACTGATGCCTGGGCTGGGAGAACAGGAACTTAAACATACTTCTAAAGATTAGCTTTTGAAACAAGCAACCTTCCAGAAAGCCCTGCTTGCTGGTGTCGGCTGTCTTCCCCTTCCTTGCTTCCATGTTATTGGTGGGTTTGTAACTACAAGTGTTACAGTGAAGCTGCACATCTGAGGTTGCTGGTAGCCCTGCTGCAGCCAGGACTTGTCAATATCCCCAACTGTCCACTGGTCTGATACAAACTCCCACCCAAATCTTCCAAGGAAAAAGGGTTTCTTTAGGTTTATTTCTCCCCTACCTCATGCTCAGATAGAGGTTTCTCATAGTAAAACTGCTTGACCTGCAAGGATTATAGCCAGTGGCATGCTGGAGACAGCTAGTATTGGTTGTAAAACACAGCCATTACTAAAAAACCAGCCTGTAAAAAATTTATAATTAAATACATTATATTAAAACCTATATTAGAGCTCCCCAGAGAAACACCATACATACTATATTTACATTTATTCACTCTATATGATAAAAGATATCATATACATATGATATCTATTTATCATATACATGTGATAAATAGATAAATACATATCTACATCTATATTTATATCTATCTGTCTGTCTGTCTATCTACCTACCTATGTAAGAGAGAGAGAGATTGAATTTTGCTGTGAGGAATTCGCTCACACAATTATGAAGGCTGAGAAGTCCCCAGATCTACCATCTGGAGAACCAGGAGAGCTGGTGGTGTAATTCAGTCCAAGGGCAGGAGAAGTTGAGATGAGGTGCCCCAGCTCGAGCAGGCAGGCAGGAAGAGAAAACAGGAAAATTCTTTTTTCTCCACCCTTTGTTCTGCTCAGATCCTCAACAGATTGGATGATGCCCACTAACCTTGAGGAAGAATCTGCTTAACTGAGCCCTACGACCCCCAGTGGTGCAGTCAAGTTGACCCATAAAATTAGCAGTCACAAAAGCAAAGGACATACTGAAAACTTATCACTTCCTATCATACTACATTTTACTAAACTGTGCTCTTCTTGTTGTCTAGGTCTACCATAATCATGTGATAGAAATCTCATACAGATCTTCCTTGATTTATGATGGGATTATGTCCCAACAAACCCATCGTTAAGTTGAAAATGCAGTTAATACACCTAACATCGTAGCTCAGCCTCGCCTACTTTAAATGCGCTCAGAACACTTCCATTAGCCTACAGTTGGGCAAAATCATCTAATAAAAAGTCTGTTTTACACCAAAGTGTTCAATCTTGCAAGTGGTTTATTGAATACTGTACTGAAAGTGAAAAACAGAATGACTGTCTGGGTACAGAATGGTTATAAGTGTATGGGTTGTTTCCCATCATGATTGCATGGCTGGCCGGAGGCTTTGCTTCCCTGCCACTGCCCAGCATCTTGAGAGAGGATCATACCGCATATCACTAGCCCGCGAAAAGATCAAATTTCAAAATTCGAAGGACAGTTTCTACTGAATGGGTATCGCTTTTGCACCATCATAAAGTCAAAAAATTGTAAGTTGAACCATCATAAGTCTGGGACTGTCTGTATACCCGTGTGCTACTCTGTGTAGTGTGTACACCTCTACTCTGTGTTCAGTGACGTCACATTAGTAGCTTTGAAATGGACCCTGGTGGGAGAATTTTATTACAGAAATAGGCAAGTGCTATAAATCACTGATTGTTTTATGCATTGTCTATACTTCAGAAAGTGATGGAGAAGTTTTTTATAATGCAGATTCAACTTAAAAATGAGTCTTTATAGCAATTACAATGTGAATAGCACAAAAAAATTGAGAGACTATTCTGTCAGTATTGGAAAACTATTATCCACTTAAACAAAGTCACTCACATCTTTGACAAATGAGAGAAATTCCAATATATATTTTTGTTGTTTCATTTTTGTTCATTTGCATAAACAAAGATACAAGTTCTGATATTCATATCAGAACTACCCTCATTCATCACTTGCAGCAGCTAGTTTGGCTACAGACACAATTGTTCAACAGAAATCAAAGAAAGCATCCTGTGACAATCCAAAGGCTGTATGGAATTTACAATAAAGAATATTGTATGTTTTATTATTATTTAAAAATTATATGACACACATCCTTTATATCAGTAATATTTATAATAATCATATGTACTTATGTGCAAACATGCCTTTTTTTCCCCCCTGAGAGCCAGTTGTTAAAAATTTACCAATGTACCACTGATTAGAGCATTTTATATCTAAAATTTTTAAGTCATACTCATGTGACTTAAAATCACTTTGTCCAGGGTATATCAGTGTTATCAGAATGCCCAGGTCATGGGAATGGATTCTAATAGCCCAGAAATATGATCTCCATCCCTTTTCCACTCTCTTCTCACATATTAAGTCCAGATACATAGTCTGGTCCTTTCCTCTTCCTTTTAGTGGTTTTTTTTTTTTTTCCTAAAAGATCCCTAGTGTTTTTCTGAAATTTGCCCTGATTAGGGCTGCTCCAGTCTATCCAACATGGGCTTATATCTATAAACCTCAAAGGCAAGAGTCAGGATTTTGATTTTTTTCCACCTTAAAAGATTATTCTCCCTCAGTTACTGAGACAGTATATAAATACACGGACTAGAGTTGAAGTAGAGAGGACCCCTTCCAATTCTACTTAATAGCATCTAAGCTCCAAAAGCTGATGTATATTGAGGGGGAGGGGCAACACCTAACTCCAAGTGGCTTCAGGCTGTAAGTCCCAAGCCCTTGTCTAGCTAAAATGTCCTATTACATAATTTTAAATTTCTAAACAACTCCTCATTTTGTAACCAAAAGTGGGGTCTAGCTGCTTGCTGCTCAAAAGCCAATAAAGAGGCAAGGTTGGTGGAAAGGAAAGTTTGCTTTATTTTGGATGCCAGCAACCAGGGCGGACACCTGTCCAAAGGCTGACTCCCCGACACTGACAATCGGGGGCAGAGCTTTTATAGGCTGAGGGAGGAGACTACATGCGGAAACAGCACAGTCAGCTCTGACAGTCATCTTGAAATTGCTCATGAGGTAGTCTGACCACTGCCATCTTGATTGTTTTAAGTACAGTTAATCTTCAGTTCTAGGGTTGGTTTATTCCCATTTCCTTGAGGCCAATTCTTGGAACTGTGGCAGCTTATGTCATGGCTACAGTCTGATCATCATGTAGGTAACTTCTTCCACCTGGTGAGGGTTTCAGTACCTATAAGAGAGCTCACAGGATATGGCTCACAATATTATCTATAGTCCCTGAGAAGGAACTAAGGGTCCTTGACTATGTTTAATGACTAAACTATTATTATTTGGTCTCCTTTGACCATTTTCCTTTGTTTCTGCATTTTCTCACTTCTCTGATTAAACTTATTCTTTGGCTAAAGTTTTTCCACAGATGAAAGACAGGCAGAGGACATGGGGGACAAGGACCATAGGGTCCTGCTCTGTTTCTATTTGTCCTGAAAAGATAGCATCTTCAGAAAAGTGGCTTAGAGATTTGGACAATTTTTAAAGGCTGGGTATAATTGGCATATTACCAAATAACCAATTTAAATAAAAGTTTTCCCATTGAATTTATCAGGAGTCATCAAACTATTTGGGGAAAAAATTGCTGTGATAAAGACTTAAATACTGTTTTTGGAAACCTTCAGATGATTGGCATGTTGGTAGACCAAACATCTGGATAGTTTGCTTTTGATGTTTGGTAATATGCAGACAGTCCAACAGTTAAATGTGATGTGTTTTTAACATCTAGAAATCACTTTTCAAAGGCATAATTTTGTTTCCAACCAAAGCAAAATCAAAACACCACCATACATCTGTTCGACGCTGTAAGTTTTTCAAACTATTTTTATATCTTTTACTTAGTTTGATTCTTAATGAAATCAATAAGAGATATGCATGAAAAATATTATTATTTTTATTTCATAAGGAAAGAATCTGTGGCCAAAGAGGCTGTTTCGTGATTTATCTAGACTTCTATAGGGAAGTTTGACAGAACTCATACTCAAGTGCCCTGAGTCCCAACGTCAGATCACTTACAAGTAATTTAGATTTTTACCATTTTATCCTCCCTTCTGATGGGATTATCTCTGGAAATGGATGAACCTCACATCTTAAAGCATTCAGATGGCATTTATATATTAAACCTTAGAGTGCGTCATAAATCCTAAGAGAACCTAGGATGTTGGAAAATTAACTTGAGCTCAAAGGCCTCATGTCTACAGAGAGTGCTCAGTCACGTGCTTTCCAAAGACACTGCAGATGTTACTTCCGTTTCCTCCCAAGAGCTTCCTTTTCAAATACATGTTTCAGGAAGTCTTAAAATGTTGGAATCAGTTTTTACATTGCCTTTCTCCGTCTTCCTTGTGATCACATAGTCAACAAATTCTAAGAGAAAAATGGAGGCATAGAAACAGAGGATCAGCAAAAGCTCACCAGGGACTTCCTGGGTGGTCCAGTGGTTAAAACTCCACGCTCCCAATGCAAGGGGCCCGGGTTCGATCCCTGGTCAGGGAACTAGATCCCGCATGCCGCAATAAAGGTCCCACGTACCGCAACTAAGACCCGGCGCAGCCAAATAAATAAATATTTTAAAAAATAGAAGAAGCTCACCAGAAGAGAAAAGGTAAGAGAGAGGGGAAAGAGAGAGAGTAGAAGGAAAAGAAATCTACTCTCCTCAATGGATATATTAGAAAATACCCTTTCTAGGTGGCTACCACTCTGTACCAGGTGACTGGAAAAATCATTCTTCATCTTGACCATCAAATATCAATACATCAGAATATTAGACAGTTACTCACAGCTGTTCAGCTTTGCCTATCCCCGAGTCTACCACCACCTAGGGACAGCCCAAAATTGACAGAGCTTCTAATTTCTGAAATCAAATTAATCGGGATTTTTGGCATCTTCATAGACAAATGACAATAATCAAGAAAAGATAAACCTGTAAGAGGGAGAGAGTGCCCCTACACATCTTAGGGGTAAAAAGAGAAGTGCTGTTTTCTCAGGTATAATAAGGTCCATGGGATACAAGAAAGCAGTGAGAAATCAGGGTCAAGGGTAGGTAATAATGTTTCTGTGGACAGATAGGAAGAAGCTGAGAGGGAGAATCAAGGTTTGAAAGGTCAGTGCTGTGGAATCAAATTAGAACTACACAGTTAGATCAGCTATATAGAGATTGCTTATAAGGAATCTAATCTATCATACAGGAAACATGTATAACTCTTCAAATATTCTGGAGCCCCTGACTGTCCTCCTAGACTGGGCTCTCTCATTTTCCTTCTGCTGATGCACCACGAAAATTCCTGATATAGCTCTTCCTCACCTGTTATCGACACAAGCCAATCTTAAATAATGAAAAATAATGACTTCTTTCTTGTTTCTCTTAGCAGAGCTAACTAAAGTGCTTTTTGAAAAAACTAACTTTACTATAGACTTAATAATAGGAAAAAATAAATAACAGCATAAAAAGGAAACATAAAAGATAGCCGTCTTCCCACAGTGTGGCTTTTCTGACAAGCGCCAGTCCAAAGGACTGTACATCTTCATGTACTTTGCCCAGAGCCCTTCCTCCTCCTCTTTATTTCCACGGGAGGGATTCTATTTTATTATCCATTAACTTTTCGTCCTGAATTTCTGATCTTATTCATCCCTAAAAATCCCACTTAAGAACCATCTGCAAGGCCCTCCCTGTAAGTTTCCAGGAAAGCCGCTTACTTCCCTGCAGGAGACTCTCTTCCAGGAAGGCTTTGGACAAGGAGCCGAGTTCCGGTGACAGGGAACAGACAGCAGATTTGCTCAGCCCAGCGGCCTTGGCGACACAGAGCAGGGTGGGAGGGGCTCTCCGAGGCCGGCTGATCGTCAGGACCTCCCGGGAGCAAGGACTTCTTGCCTTTCCCCATCTTTGCATCTCAGTCTAGTCCACTTTTCTCCCGCATCAGAGGGGCTGTGACCAGTGCGCGTTGTTGAACAGAGTAGAGGACTCCAGGATCAGGGCGGGTGGACTTTACTCTTAAGTCTGGAAGCTTAGAGAGGGGCTCAGGCAGGGCCAGGATTTGTGGACTCAACGCCGGCTTTCGCAGTTGTGGACACTATTTAGGGTTTTATGCGCCCTCGTGTGGCCACAATATATATCGCAGCAGAGCCCAGGTCGAAATTCTCTGTTGACCTAGTAAATCCTCAGCGCTAACATGACCCTCAGAGAATGCCTTTACGACAGGCCTCGGAATGTGCTGGTGAAGCATATGTGACCATGCCACCGTGGCAGAGAGAAGAAACCCAGCTCCAAAGAGAATTACTTAGGACCTGTCCCTGACCCTACCTGTAGCCTTTACTACCGGTCCAATCTGCATTTCCTTCAAGTCATCTTAACAAAGTTGATCCCCTGGGGTTGAAAGCTGCACCCCTGGCCAAGCTTCATCCATTCAGTTCAGTACAACAAACTGCTCTCTGGTTAACTGTTGAAATGAGGAAGTTGGTATCTTGGTTCTACTTTTGGTTTGAAACTGTATTGAGTTTTAAGAGTTTATAAGGACACTCTTCCTTATTCCTTTCAGATTTGACCAGTTTCCCACCTAAGAAGACTCTTTGAAGGAGCTCAGAGGACAGATGGGCATGCATGCTCTGGAAATGGTCTCCTCCCAGCACTGCTAATGTACTGCACATACACACATATTCACACACCAAGCTGACTGCACTGATTACCTGGGATAATTACCCATGGGGTTTACAGATTCCAGGCAGCTGTCACTCAGAGCCTGGGCAGGGGGTATAAACCACAGGATTATTGTCCCTAGTCAGAAACACAAAAGGAAAGGTCAAATACTGAGGACACTCTGGTTTATTTCCCAGGGATACAAGGAAAAAAAAAAAAAAAAAAAACTGGATCAGAGGAAATCAGAGGTCTGAAGATTGTTCTGGCAGATTGCTTCTGCTCTGGCAGAGTGACATATGTCAGAGACTTCAAGCATTTGGGTTTCATTCCCAGACTCGCAGGCCCTAGAGGTAAGCTGGTTCATTCAGCCAAAAGGAACCCTGCTAAGCCCTGTTGGGCGGATGTTCCATTTAGTGAGCTTTCAGAAAGTTTAGGGCCAAGAGTAAACACTGAATCACTAGGATACATCCTCTATTCTGCCTAAGAATTAAAATTAGTCCAACCATGCTATCTCCTATCCAAGGGTTCATCAAATTTTTCCTTTCCCCTTCTACTCAAAAGGAAAGCTATCTTCTCATTAAATCCTACACAAGCTCCCTCCTTTCTCCTTAACCTTAGCCTGGAGACACAAGATACAGGATGACCTGCTCCCTTGTTTTTCTTTGTTAATTCTACCTGGGACTTGAGACTTACCCCTCATTCCTTGCCTGTGGACCACAAATCTCTTGGATTATGGCTATCCATCTACTACCATTTTTGAGTGCTAATATTCTGGACACAAGTCCTTTGTCAGATATATGTATTACAAACATTCAGATAAGCCAGAATATGAATATATATATATATATATATATGTGGGTGTGTGTATATATATATATATATATATATATATATATATATATATATATATATGTATCTCCCCATTGGGTATAGTGGAACTTGCCTTTTCATTATCTTAATGCTACCTTTCCAAGATTCAAAGTTTTTAATTTTAACGAAGGCTAGTTTATGATTTTTTTAAATGTTTGTTGTTTACTCTATATTTGCACATCCTTCTTCCCTTAGGGTTGTTAAGATTTTCTCTTATGTTTTCTACCAGAATTTTTATTATTGTATTGATGGTTTTTACATTTAGCTCTATGATGAATTTCAAGTTAATTTTCATGCGTGGTGTTAGGTAAGGTTCAAAGTTCACTTTTTCCATATATATATATATGGCCTGTGGTTCCAGCACCATTTGTTGAAAAAAAAAGTATCAGTTCCTCATTGAGTTTCCCTGATGCATTTGTAAAAACAAAAAATCAATGGTTTATATGTGAGAGCGTGTTTCTGGATTCTTTATTCTGTTTCATTGATCTATGTATCTAATCTATGACCTTGCTCAACTAACTTATTCATTCTAACAGCTTTTTTTTTTTTTTAAGATCAAATTTATAGAGAGAATGTTTTGCTTATCTCTTTTTAAATTTTATTTATTTATTCATTTATGGCTGTGTTGGGTCTT
The DNA here is from genome assembly GCF_028564815.1 of Eubalaena glacialis. Classification (NCBI taxonomy): domain Eukaryota; kingdom Metazoa; phylum Chordata; class Mammalia; order Artiodactyla; family Balaenidae; genus Eubalaena; species Eubalaena glacialis. The sequence continues at coordinate 111,004,238 of NC_083724.1, forward strand.
CGTTTCTGTATGAGGGCTTTCTCCAGTTGTGGCAAGTGGGGGCCACTCTTCATCGCAGTGCGCGGGCCTCTCACTATCGCGGCCTCTCTTGTTGCGGAGCACAGGCTCCAGACGCGCAGGCTCGGTAATTGTGGCTCATGGGCCCAGCTGCTCCGCGGCATGTGGGATCTTCCCAGACCAGGGCTCGAACCCGCGTCCCCTGCATTGGCAGGCGGACTCTCAACCACTGCGCCACCAGGGAAGCCCCTAACAGCTTTTTCTCCCCCCTAATTTAAATACTGCCTTTTCTTGTTGTATGTCGTCTAGAGGACTACAAATCCCAATGCTCTTCATTGATGTGTCACCTTATTTAGGATCTAGCGGCTATTCCTAAGTCAGTTTGTGCAGCCAGTTCAGTGACCGCCATTCAGTCTGGATGTGGCATGTGTGTTCTGTTCCACACCCTGGTGCCTCACTCTTTCCTAATGCTGCTATGTGATGACTTCCTGTCCCGTACACATGCCCTCCCACCAAGAACCAGGCTGACATGACCATCACTCTGTCTTCCCCATCCTCCAAGTCAGTGGCATCATCTACATTTTGCTTTAGGCAACATTGCTAGCCCAGTAATTCAGAGACTGGAGATTCCAGCTTTTACCCTGGAGAGGGCTGTCTCCATGGGGGGGAAAAAAATCTCATATTCCATAATTGATAATTTAGGATTTGTATTTTTTTGCTTTATTTTTTTGTTGTCTATTTATTTGATTGTTTATGGCAATATTTCTTCCTTTTGTAGAATAAATAGAAGTACAGAAGAAATTGTAAATTTGAGGAAGATGGACTCATGTTTGGAATATGCCAGGATATTTTTCACAACTCAGCTACAAGAGGACATCTTTTTTGACCACAGTACATGTAGACCTCTTGTCTTACATAGGGATATCCACCCAAAAGGATGTGATGGTCTTCGTTAAAATGAGGGGCCCGGGATTGAGTGCAGAGATGTATTATATGAAAAACTAGGGGCTAATTTACTTTTTTTAAAAAAGGGAAATACAAACAAACAATATTCAATAGTAAAGTCTTCTCTAAGAATGTGAGCAAAGAAAGATAAAAGCTTCCGCTGAACACTGGGGGATAAAGTTTCTCATGGTCTGCTGCCAGGGTTGGGATGGTCACTGTGCGGAGATTGTTACCTGGTTTATTTTTCTTGTATTTATTGAACTCCTACTGTGGACCAAGGGAAAAAAAACAGCAGGCACTTGCTGCAGGCTCCTATTTCAGGCAGCAGAGAGAATTCTTTATTTCCCTCTTAACCACTCCAAAAATGCAAATGGAAAAGAGGGCACCACTTCCTGTGTCCATCAGCAAATACCAGGGCCCACCACCATCCTTCATCACCCCAGGCCCTGTGGCCTCGAAATTCTCGAAATTCTGATGATGTATAGCATCATGTTGTTTTCTTAAAGCATCAGCCAGCAGGTGTATTGACACTCGGTTGGCACCCTCCAGAATTAGGCTCTGTGCAAGGGAAACTGAACAGGGCAGATGTCTGGGAAACTAGGAAGCAGTGGCAGGGGTGTGAAACTCACCAGCCACTTGCAAATAGCATGTGGTTAGTGACCATATTTCCTTGGTGCTAAGGGTAACATCCTTTCACATTTTAACATTTATGAAGTTGGGATATTGCTTGTAGTATATATGGATGTATATTTTTACACACACATGCACACATTTGATGAGGTAGTGTTCTATTTTTCTCTTCAATAACTATAATTAAATCAATGCTGTAGTTTACCAGTATGTTACTTGCCAATGCAGGAATGCACTCATTACCATGTCAATTCTCACAATGTGTTAATGATACTAGTTGCCTGTATTTTAAAGCCATATGTCAAAGTGATTAGTGCCTTTCTCTTTTTCATTAAGAAAACTTACAGGGGCTTCCCTGGTGGCGCAGTGGTTGAGAATCTGCCTGCTAATGCAGGGGACACGGGTTCGAGCCCTGGTCTGGGAAGATCCCACATGCCGCGGAGCAACTGGGCCCGTGAGCCACAACTACTGAGCCTGCGCGTCTGGAGCCTGTGCCCCGCAATGGGAGGGGCGCAATAGTGAAAGGCCCGCGCACCGCGATGAAGAGTGGCCCCCACTTGCCGCAACTAGAGAAAGCCCTCGCACCAAAACGAAGACCCAACACAGCCAAAAATAAATAAATAAATAAAGTAGCTATTAATTAAAAAAAAAAAAAAAAAGAAAACTTACAGCATGCTTCTCTTTTATTAGGCAATTGTGACACCTGCTGTCAGAAACAAAGAACTTACTTTCCAATTCCTTGCTGGTCTTTCCTATGGAAAAGAGATAAATATTGCTAGAACATGAAAACTTCTAGGAGAAAATGAGCAAAGAACAGTTAATTTTTACTGACCGTTGAAATTCCAGTATTAAGTAGGTAGCATTATGTGTTGAAATATTGTAAGCAGCCCAAAGCATGTCTCTGTGTCTCCCCCTTTTTTTTTCCTGAGGATTTGGTGATGAGTGATTTAGTGACCACCAGATGGACAAATATTTGCAGACATCTACCCATTCTTTGAGCAGGTAGATAGCACCCTTCTATAGTTTCTAGTTCCTTTTGTATGTTTGTTCCTATGTTTTGTTTTGAGCATTTTCTTTTCTTTTCTTTAATTTTTATTGGAGTTTAGTTTGCCCGTGGGCTCTGTGGGTTAGGATTTCAACAGGGCACGGTGGGGACAGCACTTTACCGTCTGGGGTCTCAGCTGGAAGTACTAGGAGTGACTAAATGCCTGGGTGTCAGAGCAATTGAGGTGATGTCACCCATGCATCTAGTGGTTGATGCTATGGGCAGAGACCTCTGTGCTCTATAGACTGGGACACTTATCTGCTGCTTTCCCACAGCATGGTGAGTGAGCATTAGCATGCGGCAGGTCCTGGATCCAAAGGCAGCGTCCAGAACCAGGCAGAAGCTGCATGGCCTTTTCTGACACAGTCCCGGAGGTTGTATAGCACCACATGTGCTGTATTGTATTGCTTGCAAATGCACCGCTGTGGTCAGTCTAGATTCAAGAGGAGAGGTCCATGTTCAGAGAATCTGTGAACATGTTTTAAAACTATCGCATCTATTTAATTGTGTGCCCTGGCAGTTCATTTCTTAAAATCAATTAGTAGAGTACCATTGTATGGCTGTGCCATACTTAGTGTAATTGATTTAACCTTTCATAGATATTTAGGTGGTTTCTAGTTTGTGGCTATTATGACTATAACTGCAGTAAATATTTGTGTACAAGTCTTTCTATGGACATATATTTTTATTTCTCAGGAAAATACCGAGGATAAAATTACTAGGCCAGGGGCTTCCCTGGTGGCGCAGTGGTTGAGAATCTGCCTGCTAATGCAGGGGACACGGGTTCGAGCCCTGGTCTGGGAAGATCCCACATGCCGCGGAGCAACTAGGCCCGTGAGCCACAGCTACTGAGCCTGCGCGTCTGGAGCCTGTGCTCTAAAGCAAGAGAGGCCGCGATAGTGAGAGGCCCCGCGCACCGCGATGAAGAGTGGCCCCCGCTTGCCACAACTAGAGAAAGCCCTCGCACAGAAACGAAGACCCAACACAGCCAAAAATAAATAAATTAATTAATTAAATTAAAAAGTGTTTAAAAAAAATTACTAGGCCATATGGCAGTATATATTTAACATAAGAAAGTAACACAATGTTTTCTAGAATATTATGACTTTGTATCCCCATCAGTTTATATGTGAGAACTCAAGTTACTCCACATCTTCACCAACAGTTAGTATCATTCATCTTTTTTAATTTTAGCCATTTTGCTGTGTACGCAGCATTATCTCCATGTGATTTTAATTTGCGTGTCCTTATTGACAAATGTTATTGAACACATTTTTGTATGCTTATTGGCTACATCTATTTTCTTGTGCAATGTGTGCATTCACATCACTTGCACATTTTTATTGTGTTGTGTATCCTATTATTGAGTGACAGTAATTCCTTATGTATCTGGACACAAGTTCTTTGTCAGATATACTTATTACAAATATTTCCTCCTAGGCTATCTATCTCTTGCCTTTTCATTTTCTTAAAGATTTCTTTCCAAGATTAAAAGATTGTTGTTTTAGCATATATGTGGAACCTAGAAAAATGGTACAGATGAACTGGTTTGCAGGGCAAAAATAGAGACACAGATGTAGAGAACAAACGTATGGACACCAAGGGGGGAAAGTGGCAGGGTAGGGGTGGTGGTGTGATGAATTGGGAGATTGGGATTGACATATATACACTAATATGTATAAAATGGATAACTAATAAGAACCTGCTGTATAAAAAAATAAATAAAATAAAATTCAAAAATTCAAAAAAAAAAAGGATTGTTGTTTTAGACTTGTGGTTGCCAAGGGGGACGGAGAGGCAGGGGAGGGCTGGACTGGGAGTTTGGGGTTAGCAGATGCAAATTATATATAGGATAGATAAACAACAAGGCCCTACCGTAGAGCACAGGGAACTTTATTCAATATCCTGTAATAAACCATAATGGAAAAGAATATGAACAAGAATAGATATATATGTATAACTGAATCACTCTGCTGTATACCAGAAACCAACACAACATGCTAAATCAACTACACTTCAATAAAAAAAGGGTCTTATTTCTTTTTGTTTTTTTAAGAATTTATTTTTTAGAGCAGTTTTAAGTTCTCAGCAAAATTGAGAGAAAGGGAGATTTCCCATATAGCCCCTGCCCCGACATGCATATGCACATAGCCTCCTCAATGTCCTAAACCAGAGTGGCATATCCGTTACAGCCGAGGAACCTACACTGACATGTCATTATCAACCAAAATCTACAGTTTACATTAGGGTTGTCTTGGTGCTGTACATTCTAAGGGTTTGGACAAATGTATAATGACATGTATCCATCATTATAGTATCTAACAGAGCATTTTCATTGCCTTAAAAATCCTCTGTGCTCTGCAGATCTTTTTCCTTCCTTGCCCCAACCCTTGATAAGTACTGATCCTTTTAATTGTCTCCATAATTTTGCCTTGTTCAGAATATTGTATATAGAGTTAGAATCATATAGTAAGCACCCCTTTCAGGTTGGCTTCTTCACTTAGTAATATTCATTTAAGGTATTTTCATGTCTTGTGATGCTTGAGATCACATTTCTTTTTAGCACTGAATAATATTCCATTGTCTGGATGTACCACAGTGTATTTATCCATTTACTACTAAAGAATAACTTGGTTGTTTCCAAGTTTTGGCAATTATGAATAAAAGAGCTATAAACACTCATGTATATAGGTTTTTGTGTGGACCTAAGTTTTCATCAACTTTGGGAAAGTAGTACAGAGGGCAAATGCTGTATTACATGGAAAGAGTATATTTAGTTTAGCAAGAAACCACCAAATCATCTTCTAAAGTGGGTGTACAATTTTGCATTCCCACCAACAATGAGTAACGGTTCCTGGCACTCCACATCCTCATCAGCACTTGGTATTCTCAGTGTTCTGGATTCTGGCCATTCTAATAGCTGTGCAGTGTTATCTCATTGTTGTTTTAACCTGTGTTTCCCTGATATATGGTATGGAGCATCTTTTCATATGCTTTTCTCCCGTCTGTAGATAGTATTTGCTGAGGTGTCTGTTAAGGACTTTGGCCAATTTTTTAATTTGGTCATTTGTTTTCTTACTATTGAATTTTGAGTTCTTTGTATATTTTGGATAGCAGTCCTTTATCAGACGTGTCTTTTGCAAATATTTTTTCCCAGTCTGTGTCTTGTCTTCTCATTCTCTTTACATTGTCTTTTGCAAAACAGAAGTAAATTTTAATGAGGTCCAGCCTTACCTTAATACCTACATGTTGTTTAATCTCCACATATTTGGGGATTTTCTAGTTATCTTTCTGTTATTGATTTCTAGTGTGTGGTCCATGAGCAGATGTATGATTTCTATTCTGTTAAATTTGTTAAGGTGTGTTTTACGGCCCAGAATGCGGTCTATCTTGCTGAATGTTAGGCATGAGCTTGAGAAGAATGTATATTCTGCTGATGTTGGATGAAGTAGTCTATAGATGTCAACTCTATTTTGTTGATTGATAGTGCTGTTTATTTCAGCTATGTCTTAATTGGTTCTCTGCCTGCTGGATCTGTCCATTTCTGAGAGAGGAGTGTTGTGTCTCCAACTATCAACTATCAGGTGGATTTATCTATTTCTTCTTGCAGTGCTATCAGCCTTTGCAACACACTGTTGTTAGGTGCCTACACAGTAGGAATTGGTATACCTTCTTGGAGAATTGACCCCTTTATCATAATGTAATACTCTTCTTTATCTGTGATAACGTTCGTTGCTTTGAAGTCTGTTCTGTCTGAAATTAATATGGCTACTCTTGCTTTCTTTTGATTAGTGTTAACATGGTATTTTTTCTCCATCCATTTACTTTTAAGCTATATATATCTTGTAGATGACAAGTGGATTTCTTGTAAATGACATATGCTTGGGTATTGTTTTTTGATCCGCTCTGACAATCTCAGTCTTTAAATTTTAATTGATAACATTTGGACCATTGACATTTTTTCCAGCTTTAATTTAACAAAATGACAAATAAAATTGTAATATATTTAAAATTTACAATGTGATGATATGATACACATATACATCATGAAATAATTCCCACAGTCAAGTTAATTAGCACATCCATCACCTCACATAGGTATTTTTTTGTGTGGTGAGAATGCTTAAACCTACTCTCTTAGCAAATTTCAAGTAAATGATGCAGTATTATTAACAATAGTCACCATGCTGTACATTAGATCTTCAGAAATTATTCCTCTTATAATTGAGACATTTAAAATGATTATTGATATAGTTGGAATCATAGCTACCATACTTGTTTCTGGTTTTTCTTTTATTTTTTGCCATTGTTCTCTGTTCCTGTTTTTGTCTTCCATTCTTTTTCTGCCTTTTGAGATTTTTAATTGAGATTTTCATATGATTCCATTTTCTCTCCTTAGCACATTAGTTATATTACATTTCTTACTTTTTTTTTAGTCATTGCCCTAGAATTTTTAATATACATATATAACTAATCCAGGTTCCCTTTTCACAAAACATTTTACCACTTCATAGGTAGTGTATTTTATAACAACAAAATAATTCTAATTTCTCACCAGTCCCATCCTGATTGCTACCATTCACTTCACACACACACACACACACACACACACACACCATATATATATATATATATATATATCACACAACCATATATATGATATATACATAAGCATAACATAATTGAATACATTGTTGATAATATCATTTTGAACAAATTGTTATCCACTAGATCAATTAAGAATAAGAACAACAAAACTTTTTATTTACCTTCAATTACTCCTCCTTCAATGCTCTTTCCTTATGTATATCTGAGTTTCTGACTTTATCATTTTCCTTCTTTCTGAAGAATTTTTTTTAACACATTTTGGAAGGCAGGTATACCAGCAAAAAAGTCCTTCAGTTTTTTTCATCTGAGAAAGTCTTTATTTCTTCTTCACTTTTAAAAAGTAATTATTCTGGGTATGGAATTCTAGGATAGTTGGTGTTTTCTCTCAATACTTTGAATATTTTACTCTACTCTTTTCTTTCTTGTATAATTTCTGAGGAGAAGTCAGATGTAATCTTATCTTTGCTCCTCTGTAGGTAAAGGTTTTTTTCCTTTGGCTTCTTGAATTTTTTTTTTTTTTAATCATTTCCACTTGCTTCAAGGTAATTTTTAATTTTGTTTGTGATTTCTTATTTGATCATTGGTTGTTTAAGATTGTGTTGTTTAATTTTACTTTCCCTCTCTTTATGGGACTAAAATTATATACATATTAGAAATCTTGACCTTTTCCCATAAGTTGTTGAAATTTTGTTTATTTTTTTCAGTATTTTTACACTCTATGCTCCATTATAGACATTTTCTATTGTTGTATCTTCAGGTTCACTGATCTTTCCTTTTGCATGCCTAATCTACTGTAAATCATAAGCAAAAATTTAAATTTTGAGACCAATTTTTAAATTTCTAATAATTCCTTTTTTATACTCTTTATATAATTCATTTATCACTTCATTAACTTCGTTTTCTTTTAAATCTTTGAACATATTTCATATCAGTGTTTTACTGTTCTAGTGGGCTAATTCCATTATTTCTGTGATTTCTAGTTCTTTTTTTATTGGTTGATCTTCTCCTGGTACTAGGTAATATTTTTCTCTATCATGTTTAGTAATTTTTATTGGATGCCAGGTATTTTCGATTTATACTGTTGAATTCTGGGCTTTGTTGTGTTCCTTTAAAGTGTACTGGGATTTTTTCCTTAATTTCTCTTTCTGATTGTTCGTTATTAGTGTATAGGAGTGCCAGAGATTTCTGTGCATTAATTTTGTATCCTGCAACCTTACCAAATTCATTGATTAGTTCTAGTAGTTTTCTAGTGACATCTTTAGGATTTTCTATGTATAATATCATGTCATAAGCAAACAGTGACAGTTTTACTTCTTTTCCAATTCCTTTTATTCCTTTTTCTTCTCTGATTGCCGTGGTTAGGACTTCCAAAACTATGCTGAATAAGAGTGACGAGAGTGGACATCCTTGTCTTCTTCCTGATCTTAGTGGAAATGCTTTCAGTTTTTCACCATTGAGAATGATGTTTGCTGTGGGTTTGTCATATATGGCCTTTATTATGTTGACGTAGGTTCCCTCTATAGGCATTTTCTGGAGAGTTTTTATCATAAATGGGTGTTGAATTTTGTCAAAAGTTTATTCTGCATCTATTCAGATGATCATATGGTTTTTATTCTTAATTGGTTAATGTGGTGTATCACATTAATTGATCTGCATATATTGAAGAATACTTGCATTCCTGGAATAAATCCCACTTGATCATGGTGTATGATCCTTTTAATGTGTTGTTGGATTCTGTTTGCTAGTATTTTGTTCAGAATTTTTGCATCTATGTTCATCAGTGATACAATACCTAGGAATAAACCTACCTAAGTAGGCAAAAGACTTGTACTCAGAAAACTAAAAACACCGATGAAAGAAATCAAAGATGACATAAACAAAAGAGAAATATACCATGTTCTTGGATTGGAAGAATAAATATTGTGAAAATGACTATACTACCCAGATCAATCTACAGATTCAATGCAATCCTTATCAAACTACCAATGGCATTCTTCACAGAATTAGAAAAAAAAATTTACAATTTGTATGGAAACACAAAAGACCCCGAATAGACAAAGCAATCTTGAGAAAGAAAAAAGGAGCTGGAGGAATCAGGCTCCCTGACTTCAAACTGTATTACAAAGCTACAGTAATCAAGACAGTATGGTACTGGCACAAAAACAGAAATATAGATCAATGGTACAGGACAGAAAGCCAAGAGATAAACCCACAAACATATGGTCACCTAATTTATGACAAAGGAAGCAAGAATATACAATGGAGAAAAGACAGCCTCTTCAATAAGTGGTGTTGGGAAAACTGGACAGCTACATGTAGAAGAATGAAACTACTTAACACCATACACAAAAATAAACTCAAAATGGATTAAAGACCTAAATATAAGACTGGACACTATAAAATTCTTAGAGGAAAACATAGGAAAAACACTATTTGACATAAACCACAGCAAGATCTTTTTTGACCCACCTCCTAGAGTAACGAAAGTAAAAACAAAAATGGGACCTAATGAAACATAAAAGCTTTTGCACAGCAAAGGAAACCATAAACAGGACGAAAAGACAACCCTCAGAATGGGAGAAAATATTTGCAAATGAAGTAATGGACAAAGGATTAATCTCCAAAATATACAAACAGCTCATGGAGCTCAATATCAAAAAAGCAAACAACCCAATTAAAAAATGGTGGAAGACCTAAATAGACATTTCACCAAAGAAGACATACAGATGGCCAAGAGGCACATGAAAAGATGCTCAACATCACTCATTATTAGAGAAATGCAAATCAAAACTACAATGAGGTATCACCTCACACCAGTCAGAATGGCCATCATCAAAAAATCTACAAACAATAAATGCTGGAGAGGGTGTGGAGAAAAGGGAACCCTTTTGCACTGTTGGTGGGAATATAAATTGACACAGACACTATGGGGAACAGTATGGAGGTTCCTTAAAAAACTAAAAATAGAGCTACCATATGACCCAGCAATCCCACTACTGGGCATATACCCTGAGAAAACCATAATTCAAAAGGACACATGTACCCCAATGTTCATTGCATTACTATTTACAATAGCCAGGACATGGAAACAACCTAAATGTCCAACGATAGATGAATGGATAAAGAAGATGTGGTACATATATACAATGGAATATTACTCAACCGTAACAAGGAATGAAAGAGTGCCATTTGCAGAGACATGGATAGACCTAGAGTCTGTTATACAGAGTGAAGTAAGCCAGAAAGAGAAAAACAAATATCGTATATTAACACAAATATGTGGAATCTAGAAAAATGGTGCAGATGAACATATTTGCAGGGCAGGAATAGAGATACAGACGTAAAGAACGGACATGTGGACATGGGGGGGAAGGGGAGGGTGGGACGAATTGGGAGATTAGGTTTGACATAAATACACTACCATGTGTAAAATAGATAGCTAGTGGGAACCTGCTGTGTAGCTCAGGGAGCTCAGCTCGGTGCTCTGTGATGACCTAGGTGGGTGGGATGGGGGGTTGGGAGGGAAGTCCAAGAGGGAGGAGATGTGGGTGTACATGTGGCTGATTCACTTCTTTGTGCAGCAGAAACTAACACAACATTGTAAAGCAATTTTACTCCAATAAAATAAATAAATAAATAAAGTGTACTGGACTTCCCTCTGATAGTCTTTTCAGCATGGACTCTAGAACTTTTAGCATGGATCTAGAGTAGCCTTTTAGAGCATGAATCTAGCACTAGCTTAGCCTTACTACTAAGACGTGATCCCCTCTTACTCTACTGAATGTTCTGAGTGATGAACAAAGTCTCTCCATTCTGGTTCTGAATTTAGCTTTTAGAATTACTATGAGATTTTGTAATTGTTTGGTTTATTACTCCTCTGTAATTATTCTTTCTCCAGAAGTCACTATTTTCCTGATTCACGAAGTTTTCTGTTACACACATGCACAAATTTTTGTTCATCCATAAACTCAATGGACCCAATGTGCAGATTTCTGGAGCACTTTTTCTGCTACATTGATCTACAAATCCTATCTTCCTAAGGACTCTCCCACCCAGTTGAACTCTCTCCTCAATTCAGCAGAACCATAGGCTATGTTTGTGTTTCCTCTTCTTGTGCTGCATTTCAGGTTGAAATCAAGGTTGCTGTGGGGCTTCCTTGTTTGTTTCCCTTATTTCAGGGAAGACTGTTGTCTAATTTCTAAAAAAATCATTACATATAATTTGTCCTGTTTTCTGGTTGTCTATAGTATAAACGCAAATTTTGATACCCCCCAATGAGGAAATTGGAAATATTTGGACCTATTTTTTCTTATTCCATTCATCAGTTATCTGTGGATTTTGGAGAAAGGAACACCTAAGTTTAATTTGTCACCTTAACACCTATAGTTTCGAAGCAGTGAAGAATAACATTTTAACCATAACATATGGTTTTTGGATGCAGTTATCCTAACAAAACTTTGTTCTTATTGTAAAATATAAGAAAAATCCAATCCCTTTAAATAAACGCTAAATTCAAAGATAAAACGCATCATGAATTTATAAACATAAGTGTACCTCCCACTCACAGAAACTATTCCATGTACTCCATTTCTCATCACTAGATAAAAGGGCAGGAAGAAACTTATTTTAGAGCACTGTACATCGATCTCATGATTGAAATGCAATCATTTCCAGTTCTTGAAGTTCTTATTCAAACCAGAACTATATGTCTCTTTATCCACAGTGTTTTTCCATTCAATACAGGCATACTGCAAGTTCAGTTCCAGACCACTACAATAGAGTGAATATCAAAATAAAGCAAATCACATGAATTTTTTGGTTTCCCAATGCATATAAAAGTTATGTTTACACTATACTGTAGTCTATTAAATGTGCAATAGCATTATATCCAAAAAGGTACATACCCTTATTAAAAATATTTTATTGCTGAAAAATGCTAACCATCATCTGAGACTTCAGTGAGTCATAGCAGTAACATCAAAGATCACTGACCACAGATCACCATAACAAATAGGATGAAAATGAAAAAGTTTGAAATATTGAGAGAATTATAAAATGTGACACAGAGACACGAAGTGAGCAAATACTGTTGAAGAAATGGCACTGACAGACTTGCTTTATGCAGGATTGCCACAAGCTTTCAATTTCTAAAAAAACACAATATCTATAAAGCACAATAAAATGAAGCACAATAAAATGAGGTATGCTTGTAAATATTTTTTGTTTGTTTTATGGGAATTCTACACGCCTGGTCTGCATGCCTTGGTCTGACCACTTATTCTTTCTAAACTTCACTATTCATAGCTTAAGACATAAGGATAATTTCTATTTCACTAACTTATGAGGTATTACCAGGATCACATGAGATAATCTATGAGGTGCCTATTTTTAGATGTATTGAGCTATAGATATGTCATACACACGTTTGTGAAGTCCCAATGTCCTTAACATAAGCCATTATAATGTATGTGAGAATATTTATTTTACTAAGAAATTACTTTGATAGTGTATGTCCTGAGTCTCTCTTCCTGAAAAGCATTTGATTTTAACTATATGGAGAATTGGAACATTTGCATGCATTTCATTAAGAAAATTAATGGGATCTCCAATTAGTATAGTCAAATATTTATTCATTATCCTCAGATTTAAATTAGATTTTTAAAAATCAGGGGCTTCCCTGGTGGCGCAGTGGTTGAGAATCTGCCTGCCAATGCAGGGGACACGGGTTCGAGCCCTGGTCTGGGAAGATCCCACATGCCGCGGAGCAACTGGGCCCGTGAGCCACAACTACTGAGCCTGCGCGTCTGGAGCCTGTGCTCCGCAACAAGAGAGGCCACAATGGTGAGAGGCCCGCGCACCGCGATGAAGAGTGGCCCCCGCTTGCCACAACTAGAGAAAGCCCTCGCACAGAAACGAAGACCCAACACAGCCATAAATAAATAAAATTAAAAAAAAAAAAATCATATATCTCCCTTAATTGGTAACCCACAGTAAAAAAAAAACAAAACAAAAAAACAAAAAAAAAACTAGTAAATATGAATATCAAAGCTTATTGCCTGGTCTCTCTCTCTCTTCTAATCTATCATCTTATCCATACCAACCTACTTATTCCTACACTGGGTAGTTAAAAAAATTGTTAAGGTAACTAATGATACATAATACACAAAGATGAAAACATCAATTTGAAGCAAGGAACAAAAAGTAAACCTCTGGGTTTTTAAATATTCATCTTTATTAATTTTGTCCTCAATGTGAATAAGAGGTGTTCTGGATCACAGAGAGATTAGTTATTAGTATTTCCATAATAATAGCTGTATTGTTTCCTTTGCTCCACTCTTACCCCAAGACAATACAAAGAAAGCCAGATGGGAAAACTTATTTGAGTGGTCAGATACTCCCTAAGCAAGAAATGGAAAAAATTGGATTTTCTCAGCTGTCTCATGGCTGTCTTTCTCTCCAGTCCAAAAAGAAGACAGAAAAACCTTTGTTCCTTAGAGACAGGATGGAAAAGTTTCTAAGTTATTACTCTAATCTTTTGGAATATAAATATATGACTCCAAAGGCTAGAGATGCCCCAGACTTTCAGGCTTCGATGACCTATAGATATATCTCCAAGGTCCCAGGTCTCATTTTCCATTGAAATGTTAACTCATACTTGTACCTATGGAATTAGATAAATGTCACTGGAGTTCTCTCGCTCTCTATACTGGTGTATTATCTTCTCATGGCTTATTCTTAGGTCAGGGTACAAAATTTCTACAAGATTTATTCAGAAGATCCTTGATCTGCAGAAACACAAAATTATTTTCTCTATATTCCTCTCATACAATGGCAAGATCATAAAATTTATATGAACAGCAAAAGTAGGAGAAAGTAGCTCTAGGTTGAGTCCTTGAAATTTCTCCTTTAATAAATCCCAGAAATCAACTAATTTCCTAGTTAAGAGACTCTCTCTTTTGAGTAAAATACATATACATATAGTCCTGTGCATATACACACACAGAAGACAAACAAGCAGAAAAGATCCATTATTTTCACTCAAAAAAAGTGACTATATTTTGTTTTGTTTTTGTTTTACTTCCTCTTGGGAAATTAAAATAAGCTTCACAGAAATTAGAGAACCAAAATATTCTGTTGTAAAATAGAGAGAAAAACTCATTAGGTTGACTTAAATGCTCTTTTGATTTTACTTTTTCAGATAAAGGGCTTTTTGCCCAGGGCATGTTATTGAAGTCAGATTTCCTTATTAGGAACAGAGCATTTTAGAGCTAGAAGAACCCTTCAATATTTAACAACCCTAATGGAATCAGAGCTAATTTTAGAAAAAGTATGTCTAGGATACATATTGATTTGTAGTACTGACGAAGTTTGTGTTTCTTCAGAATTATATATTTCCAGTTACCTTTCTATGTTCTTATTACCCAGATGGGCTTTCTAACTGCTTTAAATCATAAATCTTTTAAAATTATTATATCCTTTTAAAAATTTAATTTATTTTCTATTGAAGTATAGTTGATTTGCCATACTGTGTTAGTTTCACATGTACAGCAAAGTGATTCAGCTATACATATACATATATCCATTCTTTTTCAGATTTTTTCCCATATAGATTATTACAGAATATTGAGTACAGTTCCCTGTGCTATACAGTAGGTCCTTGTTGATTACCTATTTTATATATAGTAGTGTGTATATGTTAATCCCAAACTCCTAATTATCCCTCCCCCCACCTTTCCCCTTTGGTGACCATAAGTTCCAATAAAATTTTATTTATAAAACTGGTGGCCCACAGACCATCATATCACAACCCCTGGCTCATAAAATACAATGGATGCAATTTTATTTCTTAATTTTGTAGAATATCACAGAGCAACCTTCCAAATAGTGGGTTACAAATCATTACATTTAATATTCCACACTAAATACAGCTGGAATATCCTGTCTCTAGCAAGGAAAACTCCCAGGAATAAAATCCCTCCATCTGAGGGATAGGATTGAAACTTACCAATGTGAGTGAAAACTAAATTAAGATAAAACTGATAAAATTCTTCTTTCTGGTCAGAAGATCTGGTACAATCAACACCATTTTCTCCTTTCTCCACTCCAATCCATCATGCCAGATATCCTTATCATATGAGAAACAGGTCTGACAACATTTTTTCTGTGTTTAAAATTTTAACAGCTATTGTCTTCAGGATAAAGTATCATCCTGTTATTCTGGCAAACTGACCTCTTCATATTCCATCTTCAACCTACCTGGGAAGCCTTCTTTCATGGCACAATCCACCTCCCCAATCCCATTTAACATGTTCCATTGTTAACATCTCCATTGATCACCCAAATCAAAGGATCTGTCAGAGTTTTAGATATGAGTTGACTTCATCTAGATTGTTTTTAAACAATTTCATTTAATTTCATAGCAATACTCTCCTAGAGAGCTCATACCTTTGAGCAAATCTCATCATTCCATTAATATCCAACTAATGTGTTTTTTTTTTGTCCTGCTTAAAAGACTATTACAATTTCTACAAGAATGTATTACTCAGTTGAAGCAACTGAGAAAGTTCAACAAAGGAAATGGCAGAAGCAAAGATTAGAGGGGCTCAAACCATAACAACAAACAAAAGAGGAAAACATAACACAAAAACAAAACAAAAGCATACTTCCTCACTTCATAGGAAGAGAATGAGAGTAAATAGTTTTCTTGGGTGAATTCTCCTTAAGAATTAGGGAGAAATGAGTATGATTCTTAAAAGAAGAAACCAATGAAAAAAATTAAAACTCTCAATCTCAACTTTCTCTTCCTATTTCTGCTTCTAACTATGGATACTAGCAGGCAGCAGGACCATCACCAACAAAGCACCGTGGAAAGCAAAGGCTCAAAATACTCCCTTCATATTTGCATGGCACGTGGCTGGAGTTTGAAACTAGAAGGGAATTTCAAACCTTATGCAGGGGCTGGTTACTTTGAAAGATTAAAATAATTTTTTTGGAGATTATCACTACTGTAGGACTTCTCTGTTATGCTCAGAAGTGAGAGAATGGGATAATGGGAACCTCACACATTGTCTAAGGGACTTGGGCATACACAAAGCTCCACCATTAGCTGATTATCCTTGAATGGGTGAATTTCCTTTTTGAGACTCAGTTTTTTCATTTGTAAAATGGCTAATTTATTATTTAATTTAACTACCACATATTGTTAACACTGAACGAGCAAGTGACTGACAGAGTGAGTGCTCAGGGTATAAGTTTTATTTCACCAAGCCTTTAATTTCAAGGCTGAATCAAGACTGTGCATTCTGAGTTAAGGAATATCCAGGTGCCAATATCCCTCCCTCAATGTTCTCTTTGTGAGGTGACAACTTTGGCCCCCTTGGGAGTTTCTGGCACAGGTTTGAGGGCCATTCCCAGCCTCTGCTCCACGATTAATGAAGTGCTGCTAGTACAGGCACATCGAGATCAAGCTGTGCCGGAAGGTATTATTGTGGGTGAAAGTAATCTACATACAGAGTTTGAATGGGCAGACTGTAGAGATGGTATCACATTCTTTCCCATTTTCAGAAGAAAGGCATGATCGATATCCAAGTTATTCGAAATATTACTATGACCCTGACTCCTATTACTTGATGGTCCATGAATAGCCCTTAGTCACAGGTGATTAGGGGGCTTTTAAGCAGCCTTAGGTTAGCTATACAGAGACCCAGAGAAGCTCAAATTTTCAGGAAAATGAAAACTATTGTGAAATTTTTGTTCAGTCCCAGTGAATCCATAATATTTACCATCTATTCTGTAAAATGAGTGTGTAAACAAACAAACTTACTCAATACTGTGGATTCCACTATATCTAGTCTACCGTAACAAGCAGAGAAGAAAGACTCACTCAAAGGTACTCACATACCAACATGCAGACTGTAGAGCAGAGCTAGGCAGGGTATTAGGAGTCAGGGGAAGGAAGGAGCAGCGCGTGCTATGGTGGGTAATAGGGGTAATAGAAGGATCATGAAGACTGTGGTACTAGATGTGTTGGGTTCAGGGAAGGTGGACAGGGGATGATGGCCCCTCACTCCAGAGAGTGATTTATTATATTTATCAAATTGGAGGCGAAGGGTGGCATGGAATGAAGCATATGATGAAGCCACAGAAGACTGACAAGTATACTCTGAGTTCTGTTTAATCAACCTTGAAAAAAGATGTTTCAGCTGAAATTGTAGGCAGATCAAAGGAGAGCCAACTGTGTAGGAGAACTCCCACAGACGTGCTGATAAAAGGAGCAGGGGCACCAAGAACTGAACAGGCCAACCAACCAAATGGTCACTTGGCTAAAAGTAAAGTCCTTACACTGTTTTGTTGATAATCTTAAAATATTGTGCAAACAGCGGCTAGATATGATAACTTATGTCTCCTTACATTTGACCATCCATGCTACTAAGAAATCCTCTTCAGAAAGGCAGAAGAGGCCAGAATCTCAGTCATTCATTGGTAATATTCAGTTTCTTGAAAAGAAAATATAAGCTATATGGACAATATCCTGAAATAAATGGTTAATTTATACAAAAAGTTTATTGAGAGTCTGTTAAATGCAAGGAACAATCCTAAGCATTGGGGGTATAGTACCAAACAGAAAAAAAATCTCTACATTACATTTTAGAACAGACAGAGGATGAAAAATAAATACATGAATAAAAGTCTTCACTTTACAGGTACTAAGAAGCCTTCATTCACCAAGTGGGAAGGCGGATACGGAGTGCTTAGATATTTGTTCAAAGAGGGGTGCAATCTAAACTAGAGTGAACAGAGAACATCTTGGTGAAAAGGTACTGAGCAAAGAGCTAAAAGAGGTGAGGGAGGGAGCCATAGGGATGTTGCCTTGAAGTGACAATGGGCTAGCACGTCCATTCTGGGTACAGGGAGAAGGACAGAGTAGCGGAAGAGAGCTGAGGAGAAGAGCCAGTGATGAGGTCCAAGAGTAACAGGGCACCAGATCACGTAGGGACTTGTAAATCTCCACAAGGAATTTAGCTTCCACTCACCATTAGATGGCAAGCCACTGGAGGATACCAAACAAAGGAATTCACATGGCATTGTTTCCATTTTAAGATGATCACTAGTTACTTTTGGAAAAGAGACTATGAGGGAGAGGCAAGGATAGAAAGGTGAAACCACTGGCCAGGAGGTTATTGTAGTAACAGATGATTTTGGATTTGCTCAGAGTGGTAGCAGTGGAGGAGATGAGAAAAGATTAGATGCAGAGTATATTCTGAAAGAACAGCCACTGGGGCTTCCTGAGAGATGGTGTATGGAATGTGAAAGAGAGGTGCCCAGGCCAACATCAAGGTCTTTGGCTTGAGTAGCTATTTTGATTGACAGCATCGTCATTTCCTGAGGTGAGCGGGACGTGCGGAGGAGCAGTTTTGGGGATGAAAACCAGGAGTTTTGTTTCTGTGTACATTAAATTTGCTATGCTCACTAGACATCAAAATGGAGATGCCAAACGGACAACTGGAGTCAAAGAAATAATTCTGGGACCTATGAATTTGGCAATCAACAGCAGCGCAATAGTTTTTAAGACATGTGAGTTGTTGAGATCTCCAAGGGAATAAGTATAGACAGAAAAGAGAATAAGTTCAAAGAGTGAGCCCTGAGACCCTCCAATGTTTAAAGGTCTGGGATATGTGGAGAAATGAGTGAATCAAAGTAAAAAAAAAAAAAAAGCATCTAATGAGAGAGAAAAAGCAGGGCTTCCTTTCCAGTAAGGATAGTGTATCAAAAAAAAAAGAGAGAGGGTCAAATGACAAATCGAATATGACCAAGAAATGAAATTGGGACTGAAAATTAACCACAAATTTAAAATATGGAGATCATTGGTGACCTTGATGAGTAATTTCAGTAGAGTAGTGGGTACAAAAGAGATTGTCTCTTGTCCCTGACTGGAGTGGCTTAAAGAGAGAATGAAGAACTGAGAACAGTGATTATAGATAACTCCTTGAGTGGATTTTGTTATAAAGGGATAAGAAAAATATCAAGGTTGCTGGAAGAGCATGAGAGATCAAGAGAGTTACTATAATTTGTTTAAAAATGAAAATTACAGCTTGTTGAGGAATGAAGTGAAGGTGTGACATAGTTCTGTAGGAATTGGACTTATGGATAGGATCATGAATGCTATCACTTATGCAACTGGAGAAAATCTAATTGCATTTCATTTCATACCCTGTCACCACTTGGCTTTAAGTCTATGTTGTTTAAACATTTTGACCTTACCGAAATTAGTGTATTCCCTAAAGCTCTTATGAAACAGTTAAATTGAAAGTGAGGAATAATGTCAACCCTTCAACAAAATTGAGAGTCGTATACGTATTATGCACTATTCATTAATCTTATTAATCTACACAGTGATCTTGTGTAGGAAGCACTATTATCTTTAATTTGTCACGAGGAAACCAAAACTCTAGGAATATTAAGTAATTTGTTCAATGTCACTAGTTAAGTAATGTGATTATCAGAATTAAGAGATGAAATTTCTATGCACTCTTTTTACTCTGGGTCTGCCATTCCCCAGGAATAACCTTGTCCTTTTGGGTAGCAGAGTGAGTCAATTTTTTTATGGCTCTTGTTGTATTTATAACATGACATTTACTATGCATATTAATTTGTGGAAAGTAGCATAATGATAAAAAAAAACTCCAAACTTGTCATTATTCTATCAAGTCAAAATTTCTACTTACAGTGAAGAGGTCTTGGAAAAGGAGAAAAAAATTCAGTAAAAGCATGGAAACATAGCATCCTGATGTTAAGAAAAAAATCTTAAATATCGAATAATCTGATATTCCCAATTTATAAATAAGGCACTGGGGCCCAGAAAATAAGTGATTTGTCAGAGGTAGCAGAATTAGTTACAGGTGAACATAGAGTTCCTGATTTTGAATCTAGTGTTATTTTCAATGCACTTAAAACACAATTAATGGGCTGAAACTAGCTTCTACAAAAAGAATTGCAAGTTCCCCTTAATGGGGTTTTGGAGTACTTTATAATGATATTTCTTTTAAAGTCAGACAGAAAATGCTAATCTTTATTCCAGTATTTCTGTGTGAAGTTTTTGCCATTTCTATTGTAATTTGAATAAGATTTTTTTTTTTATTCACTTCATTCTCTTCATTCACTTGAATTTACTGCCCCTTTTCTTCATGTTTCTCCTGGCAAAGGACATACAAGAATAAGCATTTTGAGTCTGCAGAGTGGGCCGCCTCTCGTTTCTGACTTAGAATATATTCTTTATCATCTGTCATGCTTCCTGGGCCTCCACTATTGTGAATTCACTCTGTTAAGTCCTTAAGAAGGGGTGAGGGATTGCTCTCTAAGTTGCTGGCTAGGAGAGAGGGAGCAGGATTGAGGGAAAGAAAGAGAGAAGGAAGCTCAGGAGGGCAAGCTTGAAGGGGTACCTGGATTGTGAGGGAGGTCAAAGGGAGAAAGTGGACATGTGCTTCACAAAGCTGGGAAGCCCCCAAGACACATACTCCTGCTTCACTACTTGTTAAAGGGTGATCCTAGTAATGATAAGGATTGGACACAAGAATCTACAACCTCCAAACCCCTCCCTGAAACCAAGATGGCATTAGATTGGAGAACCTCCTATGAGAGGTTGCTTCACTAATTTGCAGCTAAGATATGAGGGGACAGAACATTCTCATATTTGTCTAATTTTTAAAATCTGCTTTTGTCTGATAAGCAGACTTCCCAGAGCCACTTTGACTGAAATCTGCTTCAGGGATCGTTTGTTTGTTTCTAAAGCTTTATATACTTTAGTGATGATGTTAATTTAAACACAGAAAGCTGTGACCTGAGAGTGAGAATAAATTATAAACTAGTTATATTATAATATTGCACTATTCCACACTAGTCACTTGATAGTTTTATGAGAAGAAATAAAGTTTCTTTTCCCCTCAAAAAAAGCACTAGTGTATAATAAGAGTGTATAATAAGAGCAGAGAGCCAAGCAGAAATTTTATTTTAATGTCTGCTTTTCACTTATTGATTATGGGTCATGAGTAAGTTCCAAAAATTTTTCTTCTTTGAAAGTTCTTGGCTGTTTCACCTGGATTAGCCATGGATAATGTCATATCTCTAATCTTACAGACATGCTAGAAAGTTAGCTCAGCCATAACTAAAGGCATCAGACAAATGCCTTTAAGCCTTATCACTTAACATGACACCATAAATAATTGGGATTCCACAATTGGTATTTTAAACATTGATTATTCTAGTTCCCACAATTTAGACTGTAATAAAGGGAAGCTCAATATAGTTCCAACCTATCACCCAATTTAAAATGCTCTCTTTAACTGTCACTGTGAATGAAGCTGCTAAGTTCCATTTGATATGTGGATGAGTATTTGTTTGGTGATGGGTCAGATATACTGAGTATGCCCATCAGTCTTCTACTATCTCTTGTAATGACCTGAAGGATTATCAGAAACTCTACTGGTAGAGATGATCATTTGGATTAAAGTTGTTTCAAGTACGTTCAAAATTTTTAGAAACACACGTGGATAATCATGTTGCAAATTAGGTTTATTTCATTCAACATATTTATATTGAATACAGTGTGTATATGCAAGGCACTGCTAGATTTGTGGTACCAGAGTAAGAAAAAGCCATTAGTTTGGTTGAGAACCACCTTGTTAGTGACTGTATATAACATTCCAAGAATCGAGCCCTGGGGATCTGAGGTATTTAGATACTGGGGAGGGAAGGATGATGCAACAAATGAGACTAAGAAGAAGCAGTGAATAAGCATGGAGGAGATCCACAAATGAGCTAAACTCTTCAAAAGGTGAAAGTCATCAACAGTGTCAAAGGTTGTAAAAGGTCAAGTTAGTGAAGATTGAAAATTGACCACTGGATTTGGCAAAGGTGCAGATCATCGGTAACATTGACAAGAAGTGTTTCATTGAGTAAAGGATAAAAAGTCTGTTTGGAGTAATTTCAAGAGCAAATGGGGAGAGAGGAACTGTACATTCATCTTTCAAGAAGCTGTGCTATTAAAAGAATTCAGGAACGGAGTAGTAGCTGGGTGGAAGGTAGGGTGATGTAAAAGGAGAAATGCTTTTTGAAAAGATATAAAAATGGCAGCATATTTGTATATATACTAATTGAGAGTATTCAGTCTCGAGAAAGAACTTGCCAGAATGATGATATTGGGGCTAGGGGACAAGCACAAATGGAATCCAATATATTAATGGTGGGTAGACCTTAGAGGAATGGGCAGTACATTTATAGAAACAAGAGAGAACTAGTCTGTTTTCTCTCTACATCTTGACAGTAATGTAGATGTGATCATTGGAGAAGGTGAGATTTTTTTCTTCTGATGGCTTCTTTTTTCTCAATGAAATAGAAAGAAAGCATGGTGATCAGCTGATACTAAGGGGAGATTTAGGGATTTGAGGTGAGAAGAAAGAGTATAAAATAGTCAGCTAAGAACTGGAGAGTGAATAAACCAGGGAATGTAAGGTTGCCTGTCAGCACAGATTCATTTAATACGCACACCATCCCTATGAGGTACATGTTATTGATAATATTATACCTATTTTACAGATGAGAAAAAACAGAAGTAGAGAAATGTTTCATGTTTTGCCCAAAGCCACAGAGTTAAAAGGTGGCAGGCAATTTACCTTCTGAGCCTTTAAAGCCAAGTGAGTCTTACTCCTAGCATCAATAAAAAAAAATGACATGATCAGATTTGCATTTTGAAAAGATCACGCTTGTTGGAATATAGCTAAAGCAGTCTATGATATCCTGGACTAGGATGGAGACAGAAAAGTTGGAGAAAAGTGGATGGGATTTTTTAGAAGGTAAAATAAACATAGTCAGTAATGGACTGATTATGAGGGATAACCATGATGACTACTGGGTTTCAGACTTGCAATGAGGAATGGATGATGACATCATTAACTAAGAGAACAGGTTGGGGGAGCCGCACTTTAAGTTTTGTATCTATTGAGTTTGTAGGGGCTTTGAGCACTTCCAATGAAGGTGTTGAGTAGAGAGTTGGCTGTAAAGGTCTATCGCTCAGATGACTGGAAATATAAAGTGTGAGGCATATTGTAGAGAATTAAACCATAACTGAAGATGAGATGGATTTGGAACAAGTGTACAGTTAAGGGAAAAGAAGATATAGCATAATACCTTGAGGAACTCCATAATTTAAAGGTTGGGTAAAAGATACAGCACTCAAGTTGCCAGAGAGCTAGAAAGAAATTAAGAAGATTATGTGTCAAGGTACTTCAATAGAATATTTCAAGGGGGAGGGTATGGTCAACAATGCTGAGAGGGCAAGTAGATGAGGAACCAAAGTATCCACTGGCTATAGAAATTGTGAAATCATCAGAGATATTAGTTAGCTATATCAGTAGAATAATAAAGGCAGTGCAAGTGGGATGTGTTAGGATGAGTTGGAGGTGAGGAAATTGGCACAAGAAATATAGATCAACTTTGTGAGAAGTTTAACTGAAAAGAGAATGAAAGAGGGTGATGGTGGCGGTCTGTGGAATATAGGATTGAGGGTAGGATTTTGTGAAAGGGAGAGATTTTAGATTATTTAAATATCAAAAGAAAGCTTCCCACTATGGTAGATTGGGTCCATTCATGGGAATATTATAGGGATAATCAGTAATGTGAGATAGGGGAGGGGATAAAATCCCAGATAAGGGATTGTATTGCAAAGGGATCTCTCTTCTAATATAACGAGAGAACACATGCATATAGATAGGTTTGTACAGGTCTTCTGCACATTTGCCCATTAATGTTTGCTTTTTGTATTGATTTGAAAGAGCTCTATATTATAAGGATATGTGCCCTTACATTTTATTATATATGTTGCATACATTTCTGGAGTTTTTATTTGTCTTTTAATTGTAATTAATTTGTGATTTATGGCATAAATAAGTTTTCATAAATAAGTTTGGATGAAAGTGGTCAAAAGGTGCAAACTCCCAGTTATAATATAAATAAGTACTAGGGATGGAATGTACAACATGATGACTGTAGTGAACAGGGTTATCTGGTATATCTGAAAGCTGTTAAGGCAGCAGATCGTAAGAGCTCTCATCACAAGGAAAAATATTTTTTTTGGTATCTGTATGAGATGAATCATTTCATAACATACGATGTCAAAACATTATAATGTACACCTTAATTTTATACAGTGCTGTAGTCAATTACGTCTCAATAAAACTTGGAAGAAAAAAAAGGAAGTTATTTCCCTTCATTTCCCCCTCTTGCCCCAGTGACTCTCTGGGTTCTTTTATCAGGATGGGGGGTGAAATATTCATTTCGATTGTGTTTCATTCAGTACTCTAAAGACCATTATCCTCATGTTCCTGGCCCAGGCCTTTATTTAGCTAGGAAAAAAAGTTCTCAATATTTCTGTCTAGTTTTTTTATCAAATTTTCCTTAACAGTTCTTACAAGTGGCTTTCAGCATAGAAAGACCTTCTTCAACCAAAGTTTATATAAAGTTTCTTCAATAATTTTTTCCAAGTCATAGGTGATTTTTTTCACTTTTGAATTTTTAATACATCTGGAATCATATTTATATTAGGCATAAAGTAAGGATCTCTGCCCAGCCCACCTCCTCCACCACCACCATCTCAGTGGTTGCCTTTAATTAGTACATGACGTCCACTTTCTCGGTTTTAGCCTCAAGCACCTCACAAATTATGTAACATGATCAAGGAACACTTCCTTGTGCTGGATCAAAACTGCCTGTCTATCTGCTAGGGTCTTCATCCTCACTGTGGAAGCAAGGACCAAAAACTGTGCATGTCTCTTCTCAAGCACATGTGCCCCACTTTTGCCAGAATCATTCAGAATGTTTCCCGGGAGTTTATTCGTCACGATTTTACTCATTTCTCAGATTAAAGGTATGTCATAATCTTTTTATGAGGGTTTTCTTATTATGCTATGAGGTAATGTCTCTCTCGTCATTAAGTTTAAATTGTAAATGATAAAAACATTAATATCCATTGATGATTTTGCTGAGAACATAGCATAGGATTTGGACTAGATTATGGCTAATCTTGAGATTCTACAAGTCTATGAAATGCAGTATCACTCTTCAATACTCTGATGGACCGTGAGAAGGAGGAAGGAGTGGATTTTACTGAATATCTGCAAGGCAGCAGACACTGTTAGCCATCAGCCACTTTGTATATTAGCATGCTTAAAATTCTATGTTATTATCTCCACTTCACAGGTAAAGAAATTGAGACTAATATCTACAGATCAGGAAGATTAGATATGCTACCTATGGTCATACTGCTAATAAACTAGTAAAACCTCGGTTCAAATAAGAGCAGATTCCAAAATCCTATACTCTTTTCTCTATACCTCTCTGTAGTGGGGTTGACAGGGCTCACCTGACAGATGACTACCAATTTGATAGGTAAAGCATAGAAGATTATCTCAGTATCTAAAATCCCTTTCACAGGGGAAAGCCTTATATTAGCTATGAGAGTTAAGACTTCAAATGCAAATGTCCCATGGAGTTGAAATCACTAATTTACATTGAAACAGTCCATTCCAGTGGCTGGCTTGGACAGGTGGCAGAATCCAGAGACAGGCATGAGAAGAATAAGATGACAAAGGTGACACCTGCAGAACAAGGTGAAAAGACAGAAGAAGCTGAAGGACCCTACTTTCCAATTTTGCTTGTATTTTCCTAATTTAGAAATATCAGTCTCAATTTCCATATTCATAAGGTGGGGATGCTCTTGTCCATGACTGCTAGTTGGGAGCAAGTGAACTCTATGAGAATAA
Source organism: Eubalaena glacialis (assembly GCF_028564815.1). Classification (NCBI taxonomy): domain Eukaryota; kingdom Metazoa; phylum Chordata; class Mammalia; order Artiodactyla; family Balaenidae; genus Eubalaena; species Eubalaena glacialis. The sequence continues at coordinate 111,030,275 of NC_083724.1, forward strand.
TTCTGTTATCCAGTTACTGTGGGTGAATGTTAATACCAAATATATTTCCGCCATTATGTTTCCTTTTAGAAAAGGTCATCCTTGGAGTAGAGGGTCAAGAACTGGTTTATCCTAAAAGGCTTCCTCTGATACAGGAGCGAGATATTTGGCACACCCATGAGGATGACATACAGGTACAGGCTTTGATTTAATAAAAAGATGCATTACTTTCACAGGCATAAAGAAAGCAACCTGTCTCCAAACAGAAGCAAACAAGGGAGGTGTCTTGATTTTTCTGAGGACTCTTATTCAGCTTACTGCCTGTGCTTGGTGGGTGGGAAATAGAGGTTGGGGGAGAAAGTAATCCCTTGACAGATTAGGAAACAACAAAGAATAAAGCTCAGGTTTTTTGGGGGGGAGACATTTAAATTCTTCCAGTTTATGTGAGGAGTTCCACTAACAGCTTTCCAGGCTGATCTAAGGCAACCTCATTTGTTCTGAGCTGGTGCCAGTGGAATGTAATCTCTGAGCATTTTGCTTTCCCAGTGATCTAATATGCAGATTTATTTACCTCACAAATTCTACGGCAAACTTGGACAACTTTCACAGGAACACAAAGGCCTAGTTAGCCTGTGGCTCAGAAGAGTGTTTATTCAGGTGTTAAAATTTAAATACATTTAAAATTCATTCCAAAAATAATAAATATTTATGTAGAAAATATACAATACACCTAATGGGGAGGAAGCTTCAAAATTAGGTTCTTTTCAATGCCCACAATTATAAAAGACATTCAATGACTGTTTTTAGACAATTATTATCAGGCATTTCCATTTTGAGCTTTAGGATTTTAATTTGGCCCACGGAGCATCCTGTAGCTTTGCCCCAGCACTCCTTGAGAAAGCAGACCTTTCCCAATGGAATGACCTGTCTTCCCCCTACCATGAGAGGAGACAGCCTTCCAGGCTTTCAGTTTTTAGGTTTCTCAGTCACAAGTAAGACACATTTCAAGTTTCCAAATGGTCCCATTGAGGCCTTTTTCCCATGGCTTGCGATGATAAACAAGCAACTCTCCATCTACTGCCATTTGGAAATAATGTCTAACCATTTTTTCTCTAATGATCTCCTCGCAAATAGTTTGTCTCTTGATCTTCAATTCTTTTCTCACATTCTCAAACCTTTTACTGGTTGGACGTTGGTACTCAGCTAAGAGGTCAAAACCAAATTTCTATCACCCATTGTCCAAAGCTGATGGGTTCTTCTGACATCTATTGTCTTAAGACTTAATCCAGACTAATATGAAAATTTCCAATATGCGTCTACAAGATGAGCCTGGACAGGGCAGGAAATATACAAAATGAGTTGGAAGCATCTTGTAGTTCTAGAAAGTAAGGAAGCTCTCAAACAAATGAAAAAACAAACCCAAACCCACATTGATGGGAATATGTCAAGAGAACACAGAGGCCAGCTGAAAGATCTCTCAGTGGCCAAAAGGACAATTTGAGCAACAAAGTCAATAACATGGTTTTGGACCATAACACAAAGTATCAGTTAATATCCATGAGCCCACACTGATATAAATAAAAGATTGAACAAGTAAATTAATGAGGGAGAATAGACAAATCTCCCATAAGGAAGAATCAAAAAACTGATGTAGAACCTCGCCCCCCCAGGAGGTGGAGCATAGAGCCCTACCCTTTGAGCGTGGGCTGTGCATAGTGATTTCCTTCCAAAGAGTAGATAGAATAATATGTAAGGAGGAAAAAGTATAACTTTACAGTGGAGAAAGCTGACAAATGCTACCTCAGCAAAGCGGTCCATGTTAACATCAGTAATAAGTCATGTTGACAGCACGTACTCTTTATATGATGTGATGAAAAATGGCACTTGATTTTGTTGTTTTCTATCAAGTCTCCATAACTCCAGTCTAAACATGAGAAAAACATCAGAAAAACCTAAATTGAGGGAAAGCCTACAAAAAACCTGACCAGTATTTGACCAGTATGCTTCAAAACTGTCAAGGTCATCAAAAATAACGGAAGTCTGAAAAACTATCACAATCTAGAGGAGCCTAAGGAGAAATGACAACTAAATATAATGTGTCCTGGATGGAATCCTAAAACGGTAAAAGGACATTAGACAAAAACTATGGAAATCTGGATAAATGTAGCCTTTAATTGATAATATCAATCTTGGTTCATTAGTTGTGACAAATATACCACAGTAATATAAGGTGTTAACAACAGGGAAACCTGAGTTGTGGGGTCCATGGGAATTTTCTATATTGTCTATCCAATGTTTCTCTAAATCTAAAATGCTTCTAAAATTAAAATGAATTCAAAATTAAGCAAAAATAAATATAATTCTAAAATAAAAAAGTGAAAATTCTGTTTATTGACAACAGAATGACAAGATGAAAAGCAATATTATCACATTTAACAATATTAACAACATTTTCATAATATTAGCTAATATAAAATCCATATTCAAGCACTGAAATTTCAAAAAAGTCCCATTATAACATCTTGTTACACACACACACACACACCCCTATACATATAGTTATGTTGTAAGATGGGATTCAACCCTTCTTATTTGATTGAGCACCTAGTTTCTTGCCTGCCCATCTATGAATTCTGCATCTTTACAATACAGTTCTAATTTTATATTAAACTTGTGATCAAAAAAGTCCTAACTAATGCGTTCCTCACATTCAACAAACACAAACCTCCCCTCTTCCTCCCTCAAAGCTGCCCCTCTTCAAAAGACCCACCTTTCAGTGGTGACAAAGTTAAACAAACCAGAAACCTGGGGCAATCCTTGACTCTTCTCTTTTGACTCCTCTATCAAGCAATCACTAAGCCTTGAAGATTCCAGTATGTAAATAGTCTTTAGAATCATCTACTCGTCACTATTCCTGCAGCCGCTCCCCTGCTCAAATCACCTGTACACCATCAATAACCTGTAAATTCTTTTTCTGCCTACAGTCGTGATTTCCGCTGATCCATTATCCATAGTAAGCAAGCCATCTAAAATACCAGACCAACTTCTGCATTTTTCTGCCTAAACCTTTTGCTTCTCTTTGCTCTTAGGATAAAGTCCAAATCCTCTTAAGTGACTTAGTGGGCTGTACATGATTTGACCCTTTCCTAACTTTTCGTTTCCCATTTCTATTCAACTTACACTTGATTTTCTGGCAATATTAAACCTCTCTCTGTCCTTCAAATGTGTCAAGCTTCTTCCTACCTCAGAGCCTTTGCATGTGCTGTTCCTTGCCTCTGACCCCTCTTTTCAATACCTCTCACACAGTCGCTGCATTTCTCGTATTATGATGCTTATAATACCCAATTACATTTGCTTGATTTTTTCTTTGCCAAGCTGTGGCTTCCTTGAGGGCAGTGACCTGTATCTTGTGTACCACTGTTGAATAAATGAATAAACAATAAACTAAAGAAATGTGCAAGATATATGACTAGTAACTGTGAATACTTAAATTATAAAGAACCCTTATGAATCATAAAGAAATAAAATACCACAAATGAAAATGGTGAAAGGACATAAAATAGAAACTCATATGCAAATATATAAATAAACTAAATAAAAGGAAAATATAAATTCCAATGGTCATCAAAGAGAACAATTTATCACAATAAGTTATCATTTCATTATTCAAAAGACTTTTATTAATGACAATACCTAAGGCAAGGAAACAAGAATTACTATAAATTTCTGGTGAAATTCTAATTTTGAACTTCCTTTCTTCAAGGTTACCTGGCAGTATTTACCAAAAGCTTTACATTTTTTCCATGTCATTGACAATGAAATTCTAACTGTAGTGAATACCCCAATGAAATTTCTAATATAGATGTAAATTAAATAAATTCACTTTGTCAAAAAATACATACTGTAAGACAACATGTATTGGAATAGGAAATGCTCATGGTTATGATTTATTTTTATGTGAAAATGTAGACTATAAGACAGTATACACAAACTGTTAAAAATACATAAACAGAAGATCCAGGGCGGGTAGAACTACAAGGACATATAGTAACTTGTGTATCTCTGAATAAGGGGAAAATATGCATTTTTTTCATTTCATTTCATTTTACAACTAGAAGAAAAGCCCATCCAAAGTTTTAATTAAAAAATAACTTGAAAAGAAAATCCTCCATATAAATTCAGCTTTATCAGTATTTATTATTTTGCCTGAAAGGACTACTGGGTAGACTGTGAAAGATCTGTAAGTTTCCCCTCCACCCACCCCTCTACCCACCACCAACACACACTAATAAATGAGCACACATTTAAATCACATGATGGATACTGTTTTTCAGGAAGCTTATGAAGAAGAATTGTTGTATGAACTAAGCCTAAATAGAAAAATCTTGATAATTCACCTTTTAAAATCAAGGTAAGTCCTCTTAAGATTCAATACCTTATAGATGTATTAGTCTATAGTATCCTAGTTTTCATAAAAACTTCCGGGGAATTCTTCAAGTCCTTGTTATCTATACTAATCTGAATTCCTACTCCTCTAAAATAAGCCCATTTCACTTCAGCACCTTAATAACAATTACATACCCTGTTCTCCAGTTCCTAAATTTCTCCCTATTTGGGGTACTTGGAGTATGCTCACTCCGAGAGTTCGTACATTACTTCTTTGTAAATCAGTTGAACAAAAGAAGTTGGAAAACCGTAGTTTTTAAAGTGACTTCTAAGTTATTGAAAATAGATATCAAACCAGGTTCTGTTGGAGAGGAAGCTAAGGGCTGGGAAGAATTTAATTTATCAAGTTAATTGTCTGTAAGCTAAATAATTCTAACACCTTTAACTTTCTTCTTTAGCTCTCTTCACAGCCTTTGCTGTTGTTGTTGAATTTCCACTGTGTTCCTTTGGGCCGTTCCCATACACAATAGCTCTGCCTCTCAGCCCCAGACATTGAAATTATAAAGAATTGTCAAACGTTGAGTAAAATCTAAGGATAACTCCATTGAAGAATTGAGACTCTGGTCTATTAGCTAAAAACCAACAAAAGTACAAAACAAATAAATAAACAAAAAAACCTCTCCTTCTACTCTGAGTTCCCCACTGGACAAATGTACAGAAATATAAACCTAATAACATATTGATAATTTGTTCAAAATCTGCATATTCTAACATTCTTAGGATGGAAGAAAGCTAACATTTATTGAGCAATTTCTGTTTGCCTTTCCTCAAATTTCTCTTTTAATCCCTACAATATCCATATGAAGCAGATATTGTTTTATTTCCATTTCACAGAGGAAGAATCATAGATTCACTGAAATAATAACTTGTCCAAGGTCACAATGCAGGTGATGAGGCTGATGCTCTAACCCAGACCTTCCTTCTTTCAAAATTACCCAATGCTGCTATGCCTCAAGTAGCCAATCGTAATAGACTAGCCATTGTTTAATTCTGTTAATCAGCCTGGAGTGGTATACTATAGAATTGTAGACATGCAAAGCATTTAAATCTGATGTGATATCTCCAGTGGGCAACATTACCCTCATTCCCCCAGCTCTATGAAGTAAATGAGTTTAGGGCATACCACTGAGCCTCCCAAATCTGTGAATATTATTTATTCAGATGTTTTCATATAATATGGTAGCAAACAAAAACTTGATCTTATTAATTTTGATTTTTCTTTTTCTTTTTCTTTTTCTCCATCACCACTTTTTTTCCATATTTCCCCTATGAGTTTCATTTGCTTGGTTTTAGTCATAATGAATAATTATTGTATAACCTGATGTTGAGTATTAGAGGTGAACCTTCATAGGTCAACCATGTCAAATCTGATTGTTTATTCATCCAGTGGAAACACTGACTGGGTCAACTTTGTTTTCACTATAACAAATCCATTAATAGGTGAAAAGTTACATTTGTATGTGTATGTGAGGCAAAAAACCCCCATTAATTTAGAATATACTATACAGCCAAGTACTTAACTAAAACTTTTATATATGCTATTTCAAAATAACCACAGAAATGACTGTATTCTACTTATTTGTGGTATCTCTTTCATTTTTACCAACAGTTTATTAGAAAACAAATTTACACAGAGAGCAGAGTTGAAAGAATCTTATAGTGACCATTCATATACCCATTAATATATACATATACCCATAATCCCATCAAGACACACAAATACAAATATGCTCATTAACATTTCACTATAATTATTTTATATCATATTTCTTTGTCTATCCATTCCTCTATCATCCATCCATCCTCCATCTTATTTTTATGCATACCAAATTATATTGCAGACATTAGTATACTTCCCCCTAAGTACTTCAGCAAGCATATCATTAGAGTTTAATATGTGCTGACAGTTTTTCTTTCGATGTAAAATTTTCATGCAATGAAATGCACAAACCTTAAGTGTACATGCATTGAATTTTGACGAATGCACATACCTGTGTTACCCAAATTTCTATACAAATGAATTATAAAAGAACTGTCACTCAGAAAATTTCCTCCTGCTCCTTCCTAGTCAACTTCTCTCAAAACCTGTTCACAGAGGTTTTACTCATCATAGATTATTCTGTCCATTCTGGAAGTTTTTATAAATAGATTTACACTGCACGTACCCTTTGTGTAAGGCTTCTTTATTTTAGCATTCCATAAACAGAGATTCATTCATGTAGTTCATGTATCAGAAGTGTGGTTCTTTTACTTTCTGAGTACTACTCCATGATGTGTATGTGTATATATATGTGTGTGTGTGTGTGTGTATACACACACACACACACATATATACACATTACCATTTTTTATCCATTTTTTTATCCATTCTATTGATGGAGACCTTGGCTGTTTCCAGTGTTTTGCTATCATGAGTAAAGCTTGAATGAGCATTCTTTTATAGTCTTTTTATAAATGTATGTTTTCATTTCTCCTTGGTGAACGCCAAGGAGTGAAGTTTCTGGATCATAGGGTATGTATATGTTTAGTTTTATAAAAAATTGTCAGATCATTTTCCAAAATACTGCGAACAATGTATGAGAATTCTAGTTGCTCCAAATCCTCTTCGTCATTTTGTGTTCTCATCCCTTTTTAATTTTAGTTATACTGGTGGGTTTGTGGTGAGATTTCATTTTGGATAAGTTTTCAGTTCCCTGTTGAAAACTTTTTTATGTGATTATTGACCATTTGTATATCTTTTGTAAAGTGTCTGTTTAAATATTTACCCATTCTTAATTGGGTTAATTGTCCTTTACTGAGTTGAAGATCTTCATATAATTTGGAGATTAGCCCTTTGTCAGATATATTTCTTGTTAACTGTTTTCTCCATCCTGTTACTTTTTATATTCATTTTCTTAATATTCTTTTAAAAAGTAAAATTTATAATTTGGAAGAAATTTCAATTTACTAAATTTTCTAACGTTTTCATGGTTTTAGCTTTTAGTTTTGGTCTATTATCATCTTGAATTTGTGTTTGTGTTTGTGAGTGTGTGTGTGTGTGTGTGTAATTTGAAGGTGGGTCAAGGTTCTTGGTTTTGCATATACATAGCCAGCCTCTTTTGTTGAATTGCCTTTCTTTGGACTGGATAGCTTTTGCACCTTTGACCAAAAGCAAATGACTATTTCTGAGCTCTCTATTTTATCCTGTTCACCTGCTTTTCAATCCCCAAGTTATGACCACATTGTCTTGATTACTGCAGCTTTAAAGTAAGTCTAAAAGCCAGTGTGGGTAACTTCTCCAATTTTGCTCTTCTTTTGCAGAATTAAAAAAAATTCTAGATCCTTAGCATTTCTCTATAAAATTTAGAACTCACTTGTTAATTTTTATTTTTTAAAGAACCTGCTAGAATTTTGGTTGTGATTTTACTGAATTTATACATGAATTTGAAAGAATTGATATCAATAATATTGAGTCTTCGTGTTGAACCTCTATATTAATTTAGATCTTCTTTAATTTCTATCCACAATTTTTTGTAGTTTATAGTGTACAGATCTCATATGTCTTTGGTTAGATGTATTTCTACATATTTAATGCTTGCAATGCTCTTGTAAGCAGAATTGTTTTTTATTATTTCATTTTTCTATTGAGAGGTCTTAATCTATGGATTTATCTATTGTTTCATAGATTACCTAGAGATTTTCATCAGCAAATATTGGCAGTTGTATATCTTTCTTTCTAGTCATTATTCCTTTTATTTCTATGCTTTATTGTAATGGCTAGGAACTCCAGTACTATTTGAGTAGAAATAGAAGAGTTGGCAATCTTACAGTATCCCTGATCTTAAGGGAAAAGTGATAAATATTGAATGATTAATATTATATTGCCAGTAGACTTGTCATTTGTGTACTTTATGAGATTAAGATAGCTCCCTGAGAAGTTTACTGAAAGCATATCTGCAACCATTGAAATGTCCATATGGTAATTTACACTGATTGATATTTGAATGTTAAATCATACTTGCATCCCTTGATAAAACCCTCTTTGCTGTATACAGTTCACAAAGATTTTCTTAAGGATTTTGACACCATGTTAACGATAGATATTATTTCGCATTTTTAGTTTTTTGTGTGTGATGTCTTTGTCACATATTTAATATTAAGAGGTGAATTGGGAAGTGTTCTCAAAAATGAATTGGGAAGTGTTCTTTCTTCCTATATTTTCTGAAGAATGTTATTTTTAGATTGTTGAATAGAATTCACGAATGAAACCACCTGTGCCTTGAGGGTTTTTTTGTGTGTATGTGTGGGGAGGAGGTTTTATGATTACAAATTCAATTTTATTGAGAGGGTTATTCAGATTTTCTATTTCATTTTATGTCAGTTTTAAATTGTAATTTACAAGGAAAATGTATATTTCATGTAAGTTGTCAAATTTTTGGTATAAAGTGTTTCATAATATTCTCTGATTATTCTTTTAATATCTGTGGTACCTTTAATGATAACCTTTTTATAATTTCTAATATTGGTAATCTGAGTTCTCCCTCTTTTTTTTTCTTGACAAATCTAAAGAGATTTATCAATTTGTTGATCTTTTCAAATAACCAACATTTGAATTTGTTTATTATTGCTATTGTCTGTTTATTTCACTGAATCCATCTATTATCTTTATTATTTAATTTGTTCTACTTATTTAGTGTTTACTTTTTTATGAAAACATTTCATCTTTTTGTCATAGTATTTAAAATATTTAAAACCATGACATTTCCCTCAAGCATTAATTTAGATGCATTTCAAACACCTTGACGTCTTTTATTTTTATTACCATTCCTTTCAAAATATTGTCTAATTTCTTTTAAGATTTCTTCTTTGATTCATGGATTATTTAAGAGTGGGTTATTTAATTTCCAATATTTGGTAGTTTTTGCATACCCTTTCTCAAGTTTTGTATGATATCATTTTTTAAAAAATGTATTGCAATTTGTTTTATGGCCAAACCTATGTTCTAATTTGTTAAACATACCTTGAAAAGAATATGTATTTTGCAGTTACTGGGTGAAGTGCTCTATAAACAACAATTAGGACAAAGTGGTTGATAGGATTATTTAGATCTTCTATTTTTACTTATATTACTTGTTTATTTGTTCTGTCAACTGCTGAGGAAGGAATGTCAAACATTCAATTATGATTTGGAATTGTTTATCTTTTCAATTTTTAAAATATTTTCTTCATGTTTTGGAAGCTTAGCTAGTAGGTTATACATATGTACTATTATTTTTTCTTTATGGTGAATTTACTCTTTTATCATTATGTCATTATGGAATGCCCATCTTTTTGGGAACTGTATTCTACCTGATATTAATACAGCTTAGCTCCGCATTCACATATTTACTCTTTCCATAATATACTATTTTTCATGCCAACCTACCTGTGTCTTAACATTTAAAATGTGTCTCTTGTAAGATGGCAAGTAGTTGGGTTCTGCCTTTTTAGTGAATTCTGACAATCTGATTTCTAATTGGAAAGTTTAATCCATTAACATTTAATGTTATGAATGATATGGTTGTATTTAATATTTAATTTCTGTTTGCCTCTGATTTTGTTCCTCTGGTTTTCTCTTCCTGCCCTTCTTTGGATCTTTGAATTATTTGATTTCTTTTTTACTCTTATCTACTGGCTTTCTGTTTATTGATTGTTTTTATAGCAATATCTCTCTGCTTTAGTTTAAAGCTTTTGTTTTAGAGGTTACAATACTTACAGTTAATGTTGTATAATTTTATGTAAAATGTAAAAACTTTGCAATCATATTAAATCCATATCTATGTACATATGATACATATATCTTAATACATATTAACCCAACAGCTGTATATTTAAATAAAATATATATAGTGTATATATATTTATATATATGATACATATACATCACAATTTTTTCGCATTAATTTTGACGCTTAAGGCAAGAAGATTTTTACTTAGATAATATTTTCTCTAGGTTCTTCTCAAAATGATGCCTTGCTAAAACTGCCAGAATCTTTTACCATCTTTACCAAACCATGAAATCTAGGTAGAAAGGCTTTTCATGTGACTGGGATTGATTTTGCTTATTTGCTTTTAGCTTAAGAGGATCTTGCTGAGAAGTGAAAGCATCCTAGAGCCTTCACTCTCACATAATAGGTTTTATCTGCTAACTTTTTAGAATAAGTGAATCTCACTACCTCTCTGCCCTCTTTTCCAGGAAGTTCCTAGCCTCAGATTACAGTGAGACATACTACTCCACAAAAGGAGAGCAGATCACCAAGCATCCTCAGATCACGGTATCTTATGGGACCTTCCTATGTCTCTTCTCTGAAACTATTGTTTCCTCGTATGATTTTTAAACCCCATTCTAGCTTTACAAGCAGCTTCAGAAAGTGTTACATCAGAAATTACTCCTGCATTGACTACCATCACTGAATGATTCTAGAACATAAACTATGACACTCTGACCTCTAAAGGAGACTGATCACTGCCTAACAAGCAAATCAATGACTGCTAATGTATTTTCCTTTACCACACTGGCTTCTATGTACCCAAAATGGGGTTAAGTCTGGAGGAAGGGTAAAGCAAGACACCAGAGAAGTATAAGGTACCATGATGGAATAGTAATTAAGCTAAAGGATAAAACTTAAAGACATGAAACAAGTTTAAAACCTCCATCTAACTGACCCTTATGGGAGTCAAATCCTCTTGCCCTGTCCTTCTGATGCACCAACATTGAGTCCTCTCCTTCATTCTCCAAATGAATCTTTGTTCATTAATCATGAATATTATTCCAGTGGATACGAGTTCTATTTTTATATTTCTTCCCCTTTAAAGAACATGCCCACTGCAGCCTTCTAGCCAAGGATGACTTTATTCTCTTCTACTAAATGTATACTTTTAAACCATATTGCCTCTGTTTAAGGCAGCTGTCAACTATGAAATCGCAGTCATCATGCAATCTTTGTAAAATAGAACAGTAAGAAAATTGGGTAACATTCTTTTATACAGTGAGTGGTTGTTCGTCTGTGAGAGTCTGAGGTCCAGGACCCTGGAAAGTGTCACACATAGGCAGGAGTTGAACATAAGGAACTGATGGAAAGAGAAATTATTTGGCGGAATCACCATGGATGGAACACCCAGTAGGGAGTAATAAAGATACCAACTTGATCAAAGCAGAGGGGCAGGAGACAAAGGCACGAGGGGACCTGGTTGGAGAGTGAGACCTAATTTCTGCAATCATCAAAAATTTTGACTTTACTTCATAGGCAACTGGGGAAAATTTATAATAATAGCACAGGAGGGTAGTTTGATAGGATTTTAAGATGGATTAAAAGAGTAATATTTCAAAGGAAAAGGGTCACATTTCTGAGGTTAGCATCAACTAATAGACTCTTAAATTTGTGAGAGAAGAATTCATACACTGCTTCACACAAAGTAATCATGCAATTAAAATAAAAGGCTTCTAAAGTAGCTTCGAATTTTCCAATGAAAGAATGCAATGAATGAATGCATGAATGAATGCATAAATGAACATAAGTGTAGTTTGTGAAAATGAAATAATGATGTATTGTGAACATAAAATATGTAGATATTAATATTTATATAATATCAATACATGTACTTATATCAATAGCCTCTTCATCTATTTTAGGATCACTGTTTTTACCAAGGATCCATCATACATGAATTTGATTCTGCTGCCAGTATCAGCACATGTAATGGTCTGAGGTATGCACCGTATCTTTCTACCTTTATGAGTTTTCCTATGAATTTTTAAAGACATTCACTTCTCTTTTCTTTTTAAGACCTTTAAATAGAAAAATTAATGGAAAAAAGCTACTGTACATTTTCAGCATGAGGATCCACTCCAGCCCATTGTTTATGTTCATTTTTGACAAAAAGATGTAAAACACAGCCCTAAGCAAGACAAGTTTTTCAGTATATGATCAAGGGATTCAGAGTTGGAAGGTGACTGGAACTCATCCAGCCTGTCCTCTCATGTTACAGATCAGGATACTGACATCAGAGACTTGCTCCTGAACATTCATTTTGCTGGTGGTTGAACTCCATCCAAAAACCAGGCCTCCTAATTTCTAGGCCTGTGAATTCCCACTGCATCACACCACAACGCTTCACAGCTTTTTACTAAATTAGGCAGTGTTTCCAGACTCTGGAAAGTAAAAAATGTCAGAAGTAAAGCCTATATAAGTTGTCTCTAGATCTTGGGCTCAAGGACAAAGGAAGAAGATGTGGGGAGGCAAAGAGTAGAAGAGCAAGAAACCTGTGTCTTCATTTTTGAGGATTTTACTTGAGTAGGTCCCAGTATTTTCAAGAATGAGAAACCCTTTAATGACACAATTACCACATAATAGTGTCTGTACCTTCATATATTTACTCTGTAATTAATGAATGATGGACATGAAAATTCACAAAATTTTTGCAAGAACTCAGACTTGCCAGAGGTCCTCAACCCCAGGTGGGAATTGTTACTCTACCTATGCTTCAAAGGAGAGATTGGGCTGTTAAACTTCTGAAAATCCAGATGAGTTGACTCTTAGAAAAGTTACTGAGTCAAAGGTTACATGCCATCTCACCTCTTTGTCTCTCAGAATACCTGGCTACATGCTTACATGAGGCCTTGACTCTGCAGTTTCCCTTTCTTAAAAAGGCAAACTCCATAAAGTGGAACAGAGAAATATTGTGTAAGTAATGTAGTAGTAAAATGAAAGAGATCTTAAAGAGACATTGTATTCCCAATTTCCACAGGGGGTTCTTCAGGGTGAGTGACCAAAGGTACCTCATTGAACCAGTGAAATATTCAGATGAAGGAGAACATTTGGTGTTCAAATATAAACCCCAGATGCAGCAACCTGCCAATTATTCTTGTACAGAGCTCAATTTTACCAGGACAGCTGTTCCAAATGACAATACTAAATCCATGGAAGACTCCAAAATGGAAGTGAGTGCCTTATTTTTAAATTATCTTTATCCCAAGTCAAATGCCTCTTACTTTCTTACTGATCTCAAGAGAGAGATTATGAGCCCAATTAATGAAGTGTATAGGCTGCCTGAATCTGACTCTTCACTGTTTGAAATCTGAAATGTCAAACTTTTGTTTTCATTATCTATACAGAAAGTGTTCATTCCCTACAGCAAATCCCAGTTTGTCTCATCAATTTCTAAGAAGGGGGATATCTACAACCCTACATATAGATTAATAGTATTAGGGCTATAAGTGGTTGGAAAGAATGAAATTTACATCTTGAAATCTCTCTTAGATATTGTCTTTTCTTTCCTTGTCTTTCCTGCCACTGTTTTGGGAGGAGTTGTTGATGATAAGCCAGGTTATCCCCCCTTTCATCAGGCCAAGTATTCTAATTGTTAAGGTGGAATTTCTAGTAGAATGAAGGCACAATGATAGTCCTCCATATTTTAGGCTTTTCTATACTTGTTCATATCAACTTAAATCCCCTCTACATGTTAGCCTTTAAGATCTGTGAGTGTTTATCTTCTTCACACATCCATGGTGTAGACTGTATCTGAAACTTACTAGATGCCTAATAGATGGGTTTTTTTGATTGAATAAATCAATAAATAAATGATTACTTAGTTCAGAAAAGAATGACAGTCAAATATTTGAACCATATGCCTCTGGTTTATATTCAAGAGCATATGCATGTACCTCAGTGCATGACACTGAAAGCTGAAAACTTAGAATTTCTTGGTATTGTGTTTTATAAAATAAAAGATCTATAATTAACAACTTTTATATGTTTCCTTGGAATTGACACTCCCACAGAGGGAGATTGGGAGATAGAAGAGGAGTAGAAGGAATACAGTCACTCCTGTTGGCCAGTTATACGTCTTGCTCTCAACTGTAGATGGTCCTTTTTACATGAGCTTACTTAGTAAGCATTTACTTTGTAAATTAAAAAAAAACCTAAATGTTAAAAACTGGATTCATGATCCTTTATTTATAATCCTTGTTTTACCTGAAAGACTAAACAAAAAAAAAGGATAATAAAATATGGAATGTTGTTTCAGGTTTACTAGAATCTGATGCATAGAAGCACACATTTTAATAATATAGTGGGTTTTATTTACCTACATTTCTAGAATTATTAGATATACTCCTGCATGTCAACTTCCAATAATACTAACATTTCTTACCTTGAAAATTTTAGCTTAAAATGTTAAGATAAGAGACATTAACCGTACTTCATTCAATTTTCCATAAATTTCCAGAGTATGGAAAAAGAAAAGTATATTGAACTGTTCATTGTTGCTGATGATAACATGGTAAGTTTTCAGATAAACATTTGCTCCCCATTCATTCTTATAAAACTATAGTTGTGATTTTTAACAAAGAGAAAGTAGTATTTTAATCAGAATTCCATTCCAGGTTCAATGTTCTGTTTTTAGCTTCCCCAAACAGACATATATAAGAGATGATAATGTCCTTTGGCAGTATAGCAGACTAAGCCGAAATAGAACCTCCCTCCACATTATGAACATATGGAAATGATGAACAACTTCAAAAAATTGAAAATATGTCCACAATCTATAGTTGAGCTAAAAAAACACAGAAAATCTCCAAGTGCTAAAAATGAGGCAGAGAATCTACATCAAAACAGTAACTAAAATTCAAAGGCATGGCGACACAACAGACAGTATATAGAATATATTGCATAAGGCCCAGAGCCACAAAGCGCTGTCCCATCTCTGAAAGGGAACTGGAAAAGCTCTCTAGTGAAACTGCAAAGAGAAAGGAAACATTTTGTTTGTCTGCCTGTAGTAATTGGCAGGGAAAATATTATGCATGGGAAAACAAAATCCTAAGCCTGTGTCCTGCACTGATGTGGGGCATGACATACTTTTCTTTAGATACAGAAATGCCACGCCAAGCTTTCAACAAAAAAACTGATTATAAATTCGGTAAACTGCTAGACTCCAAGTCAAAAATGCCCTATAATCATAATCCAAGGTAAAACTAATCACACGAGGAAGAGTCAACCAACATAATGAAAAGAAGAATGAGCTCTCCAAGAACTGCAAATCATCCAACGATATTTCAGATTATACAACTTACAGCAGAGTATAAAAAGATATACAACAACAACAACAACAAAAACATGGTTACAGGGTAAGAAGGGTGTTTTTTTACTTCTCTATTAGAAAATTTTAGGCTAAGCAGGGAAAAAATTCAACAAAAATAGAAAAGATTTGAACCACATAAATATAGGTTTGATCTAATCAATTGATGGATGTACACTGCAACCAGAAAAAAAGACAATATGTATTCATTTCAAGCTCAAACAAAACATTTTCAAGAATTAAACTGACATTTTGCCACAAAGGAAGTAAAACAGATAGGAAAGATATATATGGAGAAGATCACCGCTTTTTTTTAACCACAACCAAATTGGAAGGTATAACAAAAAAATTGTTAAACTGGACTACAAAAAGAAAATTGATTTGGAAACTAAAAGAAAAATACATTGCCAAATATTAATTGACTAAAAAAGTCAAATCTGAAAGTATTAAATATTTATAATAGCAAAAAGAAAACATTAGTTGAGATAAATTTTTCTAGATGCAGGTGGCATAACAGTAATTAGAAGGACATTTGTAGACAAATATTTATATTAAAAAAGAAAGAAATTTAATGAATTAAGAGTCTAACTGGAAAAGTCAGAACATAAACACAGAATGAAATCAAAAAAGAGAAGGAAAAATAATTTTAATAATGAGTAAAATTGATAAAAAGCACAAGACAAAAAGAAACAAAGTCAAATGCTAGTCCCTTGGAAAGATAAATGAAATAGAGGAACTTCTGACCATACTTATTAAGACAAAAATAGAAGTACAAATAAAATTAGAAATGAAAGAAAAACATAACTATAAATATAGGAAAGGTTATATGTCATTAAAAAATATATGTACAACCTTGTGCCAATAAATTTATGAGCAGAAGAATGTAGTACAATGTTAAGAAGCTGACTTGAGAAGAACTAGGAAACTCCAAAAAGAATATAACAAAGTTTTAAAGTTAAATAAGTAGTCCACAATCTATTGACAAATAACTAGGCTCAGATGAGTTTAAAGACAAATTTTACTGAAATTTATTGTAACAGAAAACCCCATCTTTTATATACTGTTTTCAAGAATAGGAAAAATTCTTCACACATTATAACATTCGTATTAGTTATCTAATACTGTGTAACAAACTACCCAAAACTTAGTGTGGGTCATTTATACAGTTGCAGTAATCTGGTGGTTCCACTGGGCTGGCTGGATGGTGTAACTTGGCCTTAGCCACTTGTGTGGTATATAGTGTTGGGTTTGGTCCATGTGTCCCCAGTAGGCAAGCCCGTGCTTCTGGTATTATAGCTGGGCATCAAAACATCATGAGAGACCAGGCTTCAATGTACAAGAGCTTTTCAAGCTTCTGCTTATAGGACAATTATTAATGCCTTATTAACTAAAGTCATATGGCCAAGTCTAGGATCAATGGTTGAGGGAACCACACATCGGTGCAGATACCCGGAAGAGTGATTCCTTAAGGGTCATTACCATAACAACCTATGATGACACTGATAACAAATCCAGACAAGAAAGTAAAATTATAAGTCAATTTCACTTACAAATATGACTGCAAATACCCTAAAAATATTTGCAAACCCAATCCAGCACATATCAAAAGAAAAAGTGTGCATAGCAATGAAGGTTTATTCTAGTAATGCAATGGATTTGATAATTAAGAGGACATTCATGGGCCTATCAGGAATAGTTTCAGTAGAATAGTGGCATTTAAGTCAATGAGTAGTAGGTTGAGGAGTGGGTAGGAAATGAAAATTAAAGGGATTCTAATGTAATATCTTTGGGGTATTCAGATATTTAAGATAACAGGCGAGCAATGGAATGTTAACTATAGGATAATTGCAGCATTCAGAAAAGGCATTTTTTTTTATTATTATTATAAAAGAAGCTTGACCATTTGCATTTATCTCTACGGGATACCTTATGTTATTATTAAGTGTATTTTATTAGGTCTACACTGATAATGTTGAGAACAAGTACAAATAGGGAATCCATTTGTAAGAAGAGGACAACATACAAAAAAAGCTGGAGCAGGAAACTGCTTTGTATTCTTAGCCTTTTCCTGGAGAGAAAGGAGGGGGAAACCACAATTTCTTGCCCCTCTCCATCATATCCCTGGCTCCAGGATGATCCTTGATTATATGCTCCTTAGTTTGTAGCCACCATGGATACAGGAGTGCTGACAAAGTTGTTTTTTGCAGTATAATGGTTGCTGTGGAGCTTTAATAAGTTTTGTTATGAACATGGACTCTAAAGAACACTTATCAGTGGGTTTAATAAATCAACGTAATGTAATATATTTAATGTGAAGAGGGAACAGAGTTATAAAGAAAACCTTAAAGTAGTGCCAAGGTGAAGCATGACTTTTGAAACTGCTGTATCTAGTTATTTTATATAAAACATGTATTTCTGCCTAAGTTGCCCAGATTTTTTAGCTCTCTGGAAGGAAAGCCAATGAATTTTTTTCTTTGAAATATCTCATGATGTTGAATTTTTATTCAACTCCTATGATTAATGAGTATTGATTTGATGTCTATATTTCCAGTATCGCAGGAATAATCACCCTAACAAACTGAGGAATCGAGTTTGGGGAATGGTCAATTTTGTCAACATGGTAAGATTTGATACAGTCTGAATCAAGCCAAAAACACAAATGGAAAGAAACTTTTAGGACAGATCTCTGCTGGATTTTTGTAGTAATACTGATATTAAGACAGCCCAAAACATAACAGTTCACCAAGTAGTCTAGAAAAATTCCATTGAAAAAAAATCACAGCAACAAATGCATCACAGCTCTAAGTTTTTGGTTTTCTAAGTAAATGACACTTAATATTTACATAAGTTTCAAATATTGGTCACTATCACAAAATTTATAAAGCAATGTACAAAGATTTGAATACCCATCATGAGTAAATCAAATCCACTATTTTAAATCACTCTTCCATGACCTTGGCATAGCAAAAAGTCTTTCAAGCTATAATTTATTGCCCACGTTTAGACAGAGAAATCAGGGGAAATATTTCTGTAAAATTCACTAAAATGATTAATTCGTCTAACATGAAATGAACTAGAATCCTGTTAAAGAAGAAATACTGTGATTTATACACATCTTTTTAAAGCTGACTCCTTCCGACCAGCTCCATTACCAGGATAAAGAGGCCCCAAAGAAAGACATTGTAAGAAATCGCTCCTTTAGATCAGTGGTTTTTGCATTCACCAGCTGAAGGACATTTGATCTTTTTCTAGTTTTTTACTAGAATGTTTGGAGTCTGAATCAGACCTGAGTGCACTGAATTCCCGTGTTAGATGAGGCCACCAGTTTTGCTCCGCAGATGGGGGAAGCCACGGGCTGAACTCTGTTCAAGTTCCGCAGTTGAATGGGCTATGTAGCGTCTCACAGTGAGGGTCCCTGGTCAGACAGGCTGAAGTCTATATTCAGCAATGAGTGGGGCTGCAAATTAAATTCCCTGCTTGGGCACAGCAGGAGAAGCAGCCCTGAAACTGGTAAAGCTCCTTGTTTGTTTCCTTAACTCAAGCTGACCCCAACTTTCCCAGCTGAACAGGATTACTGGCTTTGCTTGCAAACTACTGGCTCTGTCTGCCCTTCTCTCAGCTTGAGCATCACTGGGATGCACATCTTTCAGGTGTTCTCACCAGCCCTTCGGGTCAGATGGGGCTGGAAAACACTCTCCACACTGGGCGGGGCTGTCTCAGCCCCCTAGCATGGGCAGGATGCGGAGGAGTTGCTTCAGGGTACTCTCAATTTCCCAAACAGGATTGGAGAGGCTGAGAGCTACCATTAGCCTTGGATATAAATTAATCCCTTTCCTGGGCATAGTGGGGAGCTCCCACACCCAGTACTGGCTTTGCTCTGGGGGTGATCTCAAGTGCTGCTTCTCCTGTTTCTTATATCTTGCAATTGTCTTTATTACTCCTCTAACACTGATCCAAATATAAGACTCTATCTCTCTCCTTGGGGTCCCATCTCCAAAACTGCTACACATTGCTGAACTTTTACTAAAGATTTTCAGTTCAGACTGGGGGCTCATACCACAAACAATTTAAAGTAGCATAGTCTAAAAGTCCTTGACTCTTCCCGTCATATCTCTTCTTACTGGCCCTTTATCCTCCACACTCATTATTTCACTGCATCCTTTCTCACTTTACTTTCATGTCTTCACCTCTTTTGTCTCAGAAATTCCAAAGTTCTTTCTCTGTTAAGAAGAGTGAACCAACTCTCTCAACAACCTTCCAAATATGTATATCCAAACCCATCCAAGCATGCTGTAGATAAAATATGGCTTTATTTTATAGGATATTTTCTCACTAGAAGAGAATACATCCATAGAATAACAAATATTGTTCCCATTTGAACTTGAATCCAGTTTTATGGACCTAAAGCCCACCCATGAATGTAGAGAATCCAAAGGTTAAAAGAATTATCTTGCTTGGTGGGACCTAATTCATAAGGTTTATTCCACAATACGATCAGAGCCAAAAGGAATGGACATCTAGTTAGGTTTGAGATCATGATTTAACTAAAGGTCTAACTTTATAAGAGTTTATGAGAACCATAGTTCTCACGGTTATGAAATGACTATGGGTCACGGTTATCATGTTGGCACATGAAATTCAATATATTCATATTATGCAGGTTAAGAAAAGTGAAAAATTAATACAAGGTTATTGTTATAGCAATGATGTGAATATTAAACTTCTTAATAATCAGTTACATTCTCTATTAATATTGTTGAGTTGACCTCTCTATTTCTGTTCCTAACTTAGTGTTCATAGTTTATCATTCATTCTTCCTTTCAACCAACTCTGTACTGGCTGTTATGAAATATAAAATTGATATAATACATAGTTCTTCATCTCAAAATCATCATAATATTTCCTTAAACTCTTAAACTCTTTTGTCCTGGCATCAAAGTACCTATCAACTAGGTGTTTACAAAAGCAGATGGGAATAGGGGTAAGAAGCCTTGGGCTACAACTATTTCTGTCTGTTTTGAGGCTTTGAGCAATCCCCAATAAGATTTCTTACACAACAAAGTAGTTCCAAAAATCAAACATGGGGAACAAACATGAAAGCTAAGCTATTGGTTTTTGAAAACAGTATCAACTTTCTAATCTGCTACAGAACAAACTCATGACCTAAGTAGAGAGATGAATAAAGAACATTCATTCCATTATGTGCCACTGTTCATAAATTCATATTTTCACGTCACGTATAATCTCAGAGCTTTAGTAAATTATTTATTTTAGACATATCCTGAGCCCAGTGTCTCTAAGGATTATAATAGTTCAAGGAGAATCAGGTGTTTTTAGTCAAGTTTCTTTGTTGGTCATGGCAATTCACCCAATATTCTGGACGATTCAACTCTATATTCTGTTTCAATACAACTGTTTGTAAAATGAGGTCTGAACTTTTGCTTATGTACTTCACACATTAAAATTTCTTTTTTTAATATAAAGGAATATAGTCATGATAAAGGATCCTTCTGCAACTTGACATTGTGAAAAATTATTTCTCCTTTGAACAGATTTATAAAACCTTGGACATTCAAGTGACATTAGTTGGCTTTGAAATATGGACAAATAGAGACAAAATAGATATAGATTCTAAAATAGAAACTACCTTATTACGTTTTTCGGCTTGGCAAGAAATAATCCTTAAAAAAAGGAAGAATTTTGATCACGTTATGTTACTCAGGTATGTCGCTGCTCTATTTTCCTGCATATCTTAGGTGGATTATTAAAAAATAAAACAAAACAAATAAACCAAAATACTTTTTAAAGCAGCTGATTTTTGGATAAAAGTCACAGGGATAAAAATGTTATGTGTAGCTATACAGAAAATTTCCAGATGAACTTGTAAATAACCTTTCTTCCTAATGATGATTAATATCAGAAAGGAAAACCTTGAAATATTCATGTTGCTGGGCAGAGTTGAAAATGTCATTAGGTAAGCAAAGCACCCTTAGAATCCATTTACTTTACTTATCAGCAGCCAATTTTAACTCTCTTCAGCCTTCCATGCTATGCCGTTTCAACACTGCACTTAAACCCACCTTTCTGAGAAAGCACTTCATTTCCTGGACATTTTCCCTCAACAGAGTGTGTGCATACAGACCAGCTCTTCAAGAGCATCTATATTTAAGATAACAAATAATTAATCTGATAAATTAAACCTGCCACAGCTTTAATGTTCCTAAGTAAAGGGTTGGATTTTTCTGTAATACTAGGTCATTAATTCCTTAAAAGGGGGGCTAATTTTACCATTTTGTCATTCAAAATACCTAGTACACTACTCAGCCTATAGGAAAATGATAAGTTATGGTGGAACTGATCTGACTTCACCTCTGTGTTTCACATAGTCCTGTCATCATAAGGAATGTTAAATTAGGGAAGAACAACTTTGAAGCAGTGGAGTCTTTTAGCATCTCTTTTGATGTCCTTAAAGCTACTATATAAGAGTAGTATCCACTTTAACTATTTCATCTACCTATATTACCAGTATTTCTCATAAGGGCTACAAACATAGCCTGCAAATATGCTTTCTATCGTTATCTAAATGTTAACTTTCAGTCTGAACTCAGAACTGTGAAGCTTCCAATGCCCATAGTCAGAGGTCAGGTTCAGCCCTTTGGCAGACTGATGAGTGAATCAGACCTCCAAATATCATTTCTGATTTTCATATCCAGGATGGTCCATAACACATATCTCCAGGGGAATAGTGGTTAGGTTCAGATATTCATGTACTACTGTGCCCCAAAATTATGGAGGTAAAGTAAAATATTATCATGACCTTCACAGCAGGCAAGATTAGCTCTTTTGCCTATTCCTCGGATGTATGTCTTAAAATACTTAATAAATTAGCCTAGGAAAATTAACTTGATATAAGTAGACAATCTTTTACTTCCATGTATGTCTCTTACTCTGAACAGTAGTTTCACACACCAATAGTATGTCTACAAATAGAGATATGGGGGAGTGCTAGTAAATGACTAACTGGGCATCATATTTAGAACTTCTCATGTTGGTTTCTTATATGTCTTCCCTCTATATTCACATAGATCTAGAAGTGATTGGATACCGTATATGATATTATCATGGTGTGACTTTTGGTTTTCAGTGACCATGAGCAAAGTCAGAATCCAGATTGTGCTTTCTCTGGTGCTTCATTTCCATAGCTGATATTCTCCCAAGATCTCCAGAGTCTGGGAAGACCAGAATTCTAAGTTCTTCCAATATGCATAGTCAAATACTAAGACTTTAAAATGTAGGGACAGAAACATATCAGCAGTGAAGAAAGAAATATAGCATATCTTCTTGATCAAAAAAGTTAAACATGGAAAGGGGTCCTCTAGCCTGACTAGCTTTCTTGTATTTGAACCATCTCTATTATACTCTACGTATGGTCCTTCAGCCTATGATAGTTCTTTTTAAAGTGGTCCAACTCTAAATGTTCTTCTTGAAAGCATATCAAAGTTGGCTCCCTTTAATATACAAATCTACATCTGTCTTTTTAGATAATCCAGGAATAGACATGTTTTCACATGACAAGAGTTTTAAATGTTTGATTATAGTTATCAAATCCTCTATGAGTTTCTATGGTTAATTTTTTGTTTTAATTTTCAACCACGGCAAATTAATCATGGTGTTGAGTCCATTCACTATGTTGCATTTTCCCCTCTGAACACTTTAAACTTTTTTGGTCTTTTAAGTGGTTTTATCCAAAGTTGAGTGTAGGGCAAACTAAAGTCAAGTCAAATGGACTCTGACCTTATTATTATTTTGGGGGGGAAAGTACTCTTTTATGATTTCAACTCAAGATTACATTGACTTTCTCAATGCCTCTAAAATACCACAGGTTTAAAATGAGCTTCATATCAACCAAGGTCATCCTCAATTCCAGAACTCCAGCGCCAAGGCACTAGCACTGGGGGGGTTCACTGCACTTCAGTGTTTGTGTTAACTGAACGATGAGTTTATTTATATCTTGTTTATAGTGGAAAGTGGCTCTACGCACATGCACAAGGAGCTTCCTATCCAGGGGGTATATGCCTGCCCTATTATTCCTCCAGTGTCGTTAAGGTGGGCTGTGTTTTATTTATGTTATATTACTTAATCAAAATGCTTACCTTAGATTTCTGTAATCTTCTGTGTCCTATTGAAAGGGACCATGTATGCATCCTGTCATACATTCCCACCAAAATGTCACGATGAAACTGTCATGTTTCCGTTATTAAATGGGAAATGTTTTATTAAAAACTATAGATAAATAATGAAGATAAACCAGTGTTTTCCAGAGTTTATACAAATGTCATACATGAATTAACCTACAAAGATTAGGAAAGCTCTTTTGCATATTAAATATAGTTTTTATAAGGACATGTGATGTACATAAAACTTGATGGCTGGTTTAGCAAGTAAGGATAATTGTTCTTATGTGGAAAATATCATATCTAGATGGCTTTACCATTCACTTTCAGAAAGCCTAAGACCTACATACTGCTGACTTCCCTTGTTTATCTGATCTCGTCCCAAGTCACTACACTTCTAGTAAATGCTGCCCAAATACACTATCTAAGATATTCTTTAAGATATCAAGGTTTGGGTTGATTTCCTGTAGTGTCTCTGCCTAATTGTTGTTATGCTTAAGCGAGTCTTGTAAAACCTTGAACTTAAAAGCCAGTACTTATTAAAATGACTACATGATTTATTATTCCTATGGTTCTTTTTATGATTATGCCTTTGCCCATGGTATTTTAGAAACAAAATTTTGCATAATAGAGTCAAATTAATCTAATATAGGCTGTCCACTCCAATTATGACATTATAACCCATCCAGGACACATTTTAAATGTCATATGAGTAAGATGAAATCACCAAATTAGGGGTGTTTTACTTTTACAGTAACCTGATATCCCACCCCTCTTTGGAAATTTAATTTTTTCATTAATATAGAGATTAAAACATGAAATAGAACTAAGAACAGAGATAACTATCAACTCTGTGTTGGATTTTACATTACTGATCTTCTGACTTTCTTCATAGTAGTAACTGCCTCTTCATGATTGTATAACATTATTGCCTAATGTGAGACTATAAATTGGAACCTGAAACTCACATATTTTTATTTTTACTCCTTTTGAATATCTAGTAATAGAAGACAATCAATAATGTTTATTTTATTGTGTAGGACTTTAATTAATAAATTTGAGCTATTTGTAAAAATGAGTCTATATAAAACCAACAATGACTATTACTGCACCAAAAAAAAAAAAAAATTTCAAAGTGTTAGTGTTAGAGACATCCAAAAGGTTACTTGTCCAACCTCATTATATAACTGAAGAAACTAAGGTGCAAGAACGGAAGATAACTAAGACCACGACCTCTTAGATAAAATACTAGTTAACCAGAAGCTAGAAACCAGCTCTCAACCACTAGTTCAAAGCTTTATGTACTGTAGTGTACTATCTTATAGAAATTTCTAATGCACATCATTTTTGGCATCAGGATCTTTTACCTGACCTAAATGCAATTGCAAGCAGAATGGCACATCAGTTGGGGCATAACCTTGGGATGCGGCATGATGATTACCCATGTACCTGTACTTTGGGAAAATGCGTGATGGATAGTGATGGAAGGTGAGGCTTAAACAACATAGAGAATATATTTCAATATTGGGGGAGTGGCTTTGAGTAAAACTCAATATTGTAGGGACATATTGTTATTATCTGGAATTTTCCTAATATCTTCTGGGTAAGAACTCACTAACTGATATCTAATTTTACATCATTATCTACATAATTAGTAATATTTTGGGGGGACCACAACATCCCACTCAAACGTCTCCAAGACTTTAAAAGTCCATCTGTATCCAATCATTGTACCAATAATAATGACAAGGGAGTCAAAAAAAAAGGAAGATGGAAGGGAGGCAAGTTTCAGCTTAAAAAGAAATATATCACATTCCTAAGATGTGTAAGAGCGTACTAAATATTAATAGTTTGTTTCAGAAAATGTTTATAGAGAACTACTTTGTGCCAGGCACTGTGTTAACTAGTGTTTATTTTTAAAAACTTTGAACACGAGTCAGTCCCTGTATTGAGAAGCTTGTATTCTTGCATGGATGGTAGGCAAATATATAGATTATTTCAAGTGGGACAAATAAAAAGTGATATGGGAGCAGCAGGCACAATTGGTCTAAACCGTGGGCTTCAGGAAGGATATTCTGAAGGATATACAGTCTGAGTATTTTCACTAAAATAGTATGTGTTGGCTGTGTTTCAATAAGACATTTCCTATAATAAAGAGCCCAGCTACTACTCTGCTGTAACAGTAAGATAAGTAAAAAAGGTAAATGGACCTTGAGTCCATCATTTACATGTTTTTTTGTTCTAAATTCTTCATAGAACTTTCATAGCTGTTCTACCACTATGCATTGATATGATTAATCTTTATTTTTAACTCGTCCTATCTCTAGCATTCCTGCACTAAAATTCAGTAAATGCAGCGAAACCCAGTACCAGCAATATCTCAAGGATTACAAGCCAACGTGCATGTACAATATTCCATTTTCTGATAAGTTAAGTGATTATCCATATTGTGGAAACAAGAGGTTGGATGATGGAGAAGAGTGTGATTGTGGCCCTGTTCAGGTATTTGCAAATGATGTTGCCTTTACATTTACAAAGTGTAACCTCAGCTAGAACCTAGACAGGGATGTAGCCATTAATCAACCATGGTAATTCTTGTAAAGCTTTAAAAACTGTGCTTTAAAAAAAAAATGGAAACAAATTGTTGGTGCAGCCTCAATGCAAGGTTTCTTACCAAGTCATGTAATGATCTTGCTGGAGATTCAAAGCATCACATTAGCCTGGTTTATACATTAATTGGCTCTTCTTGTGAGAAGGGCTCATAGGTGTCGTTAAGTCTGATCTCTCATGCACAGTAGGAATCTGTTCTACAAAATCCCTCACAGTCGGTCAATTGAGTTTTACTCAGGGTCTTATGAGGCTAGTCTATATCCCTGTTGACCAGTTCACATTATTAGAAAACTTAATTGAGCAGAAACCTTCTAAACTTACACATATTTATTGCAGTCTCTGGTACGTTTAGAATAAGCCTTGGAGGCATATTTTAAATTAATTCTTATTCTGCTTTTCTCTAACATAGGAGCTTTTTCTTTCAAGAGCTCATCATATAGGTATGTGTCCTAGATAACGACTTCTCACATTATCAAGTGCTCATAAATCACCTGGGCATGTTGTTAAAATGTGGATTCTGATTCAGTAGGTCTGGAGTGGAACTGAGATCCTATTCCTACCAACCTGCAAGGTTGTCTAAGGCTGCTGGTCCAAGGAGCACATTTTAAGTAGCTATGCTCTAGACACTGCACAATTCAAAATTCATTCTGGCCATGAAGAGACTCCAAGATCAGAGCGGAGGCAGCGAAGGTCCAGAGGTTACAGCTTCTATTTTTCAAATGTCTCAGATTAAATGGAAAGAGAATCCTAACTTTGGAAAGTGATGCTTTTGCCTATGTGCATTTTTTGGAATGGTTTTACAGTTTCATTCCAACACTTGAAGTACCTTACATGACAAGATGCAGACAATATTTTGCAGTTTTAACTTTGTTTCAGCAGATAGGGTCTAAGTGTCCATCCTGTTATTATTATCTAATGATGCATTTTGTTAAAAGTTCAGCCTGAAATATTTAGCATCTTGAGAAAAAAATAAAATCAGAAGTTGTATTATCTCACACCCAACATTTAGCATGAGAAGCAGCAGGACTCTTCCAGAGAACAGAAGTCATCAGGAGAATGGAAGGTCACAAACTTTGGGCTTTGTATGCTACCAGTGAGAATCATTAGCTGTGGAGTACTGAACAGCACAAGGGAAGGAAACAAAGTAAAAGTCCCAAACACCAGTTGCAAGCAGTAGTCTTTGTATACATATCATAGCCAAGGACCATGCATTTGGATTTAACTCTGAAAAACAATTATGGCTAAATTGCATAGAAGCACCACAAATTAACTCTTCAAACAGGAGCCAAACTACAAACCGCTTCTAATTTTTTCATTTTTGATTATTGCCAGGAGTGCACTAATCCTTGCTGTGATGCACACAAATGTATGTTGAAGCCAGGATTTAGTTGTGCAGAAGGAGAATGCTGTGAATCTTGTCAGGTAAGATCCTTTGCTAGGACTGGGTTTCTCTGTTTTCAGTTTATTAAGTATACGTAGAACCAAAGAGTCGTCTGGCCACTGAATGACCTTCCACCACTAATCCCAGATTGGAGCTAAGATTGCTCGTACCCAATACAGCCTCTTCTGAGATGCTCAGACTTCTAAATACCAAGCAGTGTTATGGTCTGGGGAGTGGAGAAGCAGGTAAGCAGTGCTTGGACTTTTAGGAGTGGAGTTATACGACTAACATTATTCTTGCTTTTTTTGTCGATCATTACCAACCTATTTCACCTCAGCTGAGGGGGAAAATGGCATCCCAACGACAGTGAACTGAAAGGGAAAAGGGTTATCCTGGAGTTGGAAAGTGATAGTGACCAGCAGCTGGAGATGTATTCCTAGGAAAGATGAGCAAAAATCCAAATGCCTCTGTCCAAGGGTTTACTGACACTTCTTTCACGCCACTGGATTGTGAACTGACAAAGGAAAGGAAGTGTGTTTTATTCATCTTCAGATCTTTCCAAAACCCAGCACAATTAAATGCATATTGAATGGCTGAATGAGAGAGAATATTTCTATGTCGTGCCCTCCAGCAGTGAGAGGCTGGGTATTTTTTTAGTTCATCTGAAAAGATCTGATTTATTGGGAGTGGTGATTCCTCATTAGAGTCAGGCGTTCCCAGTTGTGCATGTACTGTGGGGTGGGGTGTGAGAAAGGGATGTACTAAAGGGATGAAGAAGGAAAGATGAACAGAACATATGCTTCATGTCTCCATTTTATGTCCATTCCAACTCTTCCCAGTGCTGCTCTAATACCAAATTTCAAAAACACCAACCTGTCGTTCCTAAAATTACATAAAAACCAAGAATGCTAATAATTCTCAGTGGAATGGAGAGGGAAGTCATGATCCATCCTTAAAACTTTTTTAGATAAATTAAATGGGTCAACCTCCTTACTTCCTCCTACTTACTGAACCTTTCCTAACCTATGGGTGTCCAAGATTCAATCTCTTCGTTTTTCTTCAACAGTTGAAAAAAGCAGCATCTATATGCAGACCAGCAAAAGATGAGTGTGATTTTCCTGAGATGTGTACTGGCCACTCTTCCAGGTGTCCTAAGGACCAATTCCAAATAAATGGATTTCCTTGCAAGAATGCAAAAGGCTACTGCTTCATGGGGAATTGTCCCACTCGGGATGACCAGTGCTCTGAATTGTTTGAAAAAGGTGAGAGACAATTACAGTGAATGATTGATAAAGATAATAGCCGTTATTTCTGTTACTGTCCTTTAGGAATCTGGGGACAAGACTGGAGATAATGCCATTTGTGGCAGATATTACCTGGCACCTTTCTGAATAATACCTTTCATATTCATTGACTTTACCTCTAATATTAATTGACTAGCTCAGTATGTGGGTTAAGGTATGTTTGTTTCTTTTTTATATCCATATTCCTTCCTAAAATATCCTCCTAAGGCAATAGCATAGTTTTAAAGTTATTTGTCTCATTCTGCTTCACTGCTACATGACACAAATTTCAATTATATTAGAAAAGTAAGGCATTTTATGATTTGTCATATTCATGCTTTCATTGTTTTACTTTTATCATACCGTTTTTGGGTCCCAGAGGCAAAAGACAGTTCTGATATCTGCTACAAGATGAATAAAATTGGAAATAAATTTGGATACTGCAAAAACAAGAAACACGTATTAATTCCTTGCGAAGAAAAGTAAGTGCCCTCTCAGAGTGTTTTGCAAAATCAGAACAGCTCTTGTTCTGACAGCTGCCAGCCTGGTTTTACTGAGGAGATTAGGAAGAAAGGGAAGCAAGAAGGGAGAGAGCACACATCCCTGATGGAATTAACTGGCATTTATGTTCTGTATTTTGTAACTGAAAATCATGGAATACAAGGAGGAAAGATGGGAAAGATTTAAGATTCTTAGGAAGAAAGGGAGGAAAAGAAGGTACAAAAAAAGAGAGAAAGAAGCAAACAGAAGGAGGGCGAAAATAAGTAGAAAAGGGGAGAAGAGGAAAAAAGAAGGAAAGCCATCAGAAGAAAGAAAGGTAGACGCTGAAGTTGAAGACAAAATGGGAGAATTGGATGTTAGATCTGATTTTCAAAAAGCATGTGCTGACCCCCACTTCTGGGTTTGTTTCTGACATTTGGCAAGGCTTTCTGTGTGCCCCCAAACAGGATTTGGACTGAAAACAACAATAATAAAAACCTAGAATCAAGTTCAACTTTGCTTCTAAATATAATCCTGAAAATGGGCAGTAGCTTAACTTCTCTCACTTCCAATTGCTGCCTAATCTGTAAAGAGGGGGTTATAATAACAGCAACTTCATAGCTTTGTTGTGAGAATCAACTGATGTGCTCCAGCCAAGAAAGAGTAAGAAGGAAATCTTAATATCCTGATTAAAGTTATGCTAATTCAAATTACTAATAAGAAATATTCTCCTGTAAACTTGAGCTAATATTGCTTTATGAGAATTACATAGGTATCATAAAGAAATACAATCATTTTACATCTTTGTCTACTCATCTCAGTTTCCAGGGTTGGGAAACAGGGTCCAACAGTTTACCCAGCCTCTCCTGGGCTCTGACAAGCCTGGTTTAGAAAAAAGTGATCGGGCCACTTCACTTCCAACCTAGTCTCTAAAGTTCTATTGCATTTCTGGTCCCAAGTGTGAGAATACTCTTCCTTTCCTTCAGAGATATCAGATGTGGAAAGATATTCTGCACAGGTGGGCAGCATTCTTCTGTCCTTGGAGAAGAAAAGATCTATCACCTTAAGAAGTCTCTGAAGCAGAATGCCACTGAATGCAAAACTCTTTTTTTATACCACGATTCTAAGGATTTTGGCCTGGTTGCTCCTGGAACAAAATGTGGAGAGGGACTGGTAAGATGAACGCCCTTTGTTTTATTAAAACCGCTTGTCCAGTCACTTAAAACCTCATTGGATCCTATAAATGGTTCCAGAGGGCTTATATATGGGAACACAGAAAAAAACTCTGCAGTATTTTTTTAATTGAGCAGAGTAGCAATAACACTATAGTAAATACTCATTTTGCTTAATATTTGTTATACAAATTATGAAAACATTATAAATGTGCTTAATTAGTGTCTTACAGTAGATGCTCAATAAAATTATAGACTGAATTTTTAAAATTCATTTGACTTTGAAGTAGCCATAGAATCTTCATTTATTTTCTTCATTCAGACATATTTACTGGGCACATACTATGGTGCCAGTGTCTGTGCAGGACACACTTGATGTAAAGATGAGTGTACTTGAGAATTTCGTAGATTAAATTAAGTGTATCACTACAATCCAACTCAACTGTTTTCATGGTGATGTGATCAATGTGCACGAGTCCAAAGGAAGTGACTGACTTGACTTGTAGAACACAGAGTGGCATCTTCTGATGCCATTAAATGAGCGACATTTCAGCTTTGACTTTATGAACAACACTTTTCAACACACAGAAGATGAGAAAAGACTTTTTAAAAAGAAATATACCTACATAATACGCAAAGGTACAAGTGTATGGCATAGACAGGTAGCTGACAATTTCAGAGTGGCTGGCGCTCCGAGTGAAATGGCAAAAAATTAAATTGAACAGGTAGAGTGAAGCCTGATTGGGAAGGCTTTATCACTCCAAGATGAAAACGTGAGAATGTAAACTAAAACCAGTAGCCATCTCATCAAGGTTTATAAACACAAGAATATTTGAAAAAATATAACGCTGTAGAGAAAATCAGCAATTTTGAAGTTGAGCAGTTCCTGTGATACGCACCACCCCCCGACACTGCCATCCACAAGCATTATAGTATCAGTCACATAATGAGATAGATAAATGAATTGGAAAGTAAAAATTCAGCAGGTAAAAGCAGAATCAGAATTTAATAATTTCACAGAGACCTCTATTTCAAGTCCATAGATTTAATTATACAGTTTCCCATTAAAAGGACTAAATAAACATAAAAATGGCGAGGAGTTAATAGCTGTGAAAATTTGGGTATGTGTACCAACCACAAACTAGAAAGTTCAAGGACGTTCAGTAAGATAGAGTATATGCGGCATTGGTTTGAAGAAAATACCGAATAATTTTCTACTCACTTCAGGTAAGGAAAATCAGCCAGAGGTACAAAGCAAACATATGATACCCCTTTCATAGAATGGCAGGGATTCAGCCAAGAAACTGATAGGGGAGCAGTTGTTAAGGAACACTTCGCGATTGTGCAAACACATCACTACCATGTACCACCACATAGAGTGCCTAATTCCTTCTAGAGAAATCTTAGTACAGAAGTGCACCACTCACAATGGTACCAATTCTTGAACCAATTCCTATTGAGGGAATCTATGCATAGCAAATGCTAGTCTGTAGAGGTATCACAAAGATACTACTGACAGAATTTGTCATTTTCATATTTATTCTGAGATACTATTTTTTAGACTTGAGGAACTTTAAATGCCTAAAAACATTCTAGTTTCTCTTAGTAGTTATTCTTTCTGGGTAAATTTTAATTTGGCATGGGAAAAGAGGACAAACATATCCCATTACCCCTGGGTGCCCTTTTCCTTAGTTATACTATAGAACTTACAACATAGATAAGAAAAAAAGATGAAAAATAAAAGACGAGAGACGGTAAGAGAGAAAGATAGTAGACTGCAGAGAGAATGAGAGTAGAGGAGAGAAGAGAAGAAAGAGAGGAAATTAGTTAATTCTTTCATTCTCTACCACAGAAGAATTGCTCAAAAACTGTCTCTGTAGTTATCTTTATTAAACATACAGAACAGCAAAATCAAAATAAAATACATCTCAGTATTTTCCTTTAGTTGAGCCTGAAATACTTGAAGTGAGGTCTACATGGGTTTTAAAACAATGCTTCTCAGTGTTTAATCATGTATATAGAAAACCCATTCTATAAGCAAAAGGAAAGAAGATAAACAACAGACATAAGAGAATTCAGTATGGTGAACAAAGGAGACAAGTCTGAGATATCAAAGATGATAGTCTCCTATGAAACAGAAACATTTTTAAAAAGAGGAAAATCCTTTAGAAATAAGTTAAATTTATATTTTATACTATTTAGAAGGATATTAAATCTATAAAAATGATATAATTTGAAATCAAGAAGCACTGCCTTCAAAGTGCAAAATGAATCATGATTGCCTGTTTATATGCAATTTATGCAGTAAGCCATGGAATAGAAACTCTAGGAAAAAAAAAAAAAGGAAATTGGAAGCTAAACTTCTTAACACAGAAAAATAAGATAAGGAAATTTTTAAAAATAAAAGAAATTGAATAAAAGCAAGAGAAACAGTGCTAAGAAACCTGATACAGTGTTAATAGGAATTCTAGATAAAGGAAACAGAATAGAGGTAAAAAAATGTAATTAAGGAAATAATACTCAAAAATGTCCCTGAGCTTAGGAATGCATAAAGTAAAAACTCAGTACCAGGAAAAAATCATAAAAATAAATGAGCATTTAGACTTACCTTCATACCATGAAGTCAACAATAAAGAAAATGTTCTATGAGCACAAAAGAAGGCAAGTATTATGTTTCAATAGGAAAAATTATCACGTTACCATCATATTTATCTCCAACAAAAAATGCCGGAAGATAATGCAGCAAAATCCACAGTTTTGGGAAACAGAAATATGGTGACCCTAAAACCATATATATAACCAAGCTATTATTCAGAGTGTAAAGTAATAGAACAACACCCTCACAACCTTATGATTAAGACAATATACAGTAAAATTAGACAGCATTTATTTTCTGAAAAGAAAAATAGTCAAGTATTCCAGCCAACTGGAAAATAAATTTAAATTGAAGTGATATCTGCACTTTCGTATTCACTGCAACATTAGTCACAATAGCCAATGGAAACAATTTAAATGTCCTTGGACAGGTGAACGGATAATGAAAATGTGATTATATATGTAAATATATATATATACATATATGTGACTTTATATATGTGTATATATATATATATATATATATATATGAATATTATTTAGCCTTAAAAAATAGAAATCGTTTTTAACAACATGGATAACTTGGAGATTTCACTTATGCTAAGCAAAATAAGCCAGACACAGAAAGACAAATACTGTATGATCTCACTTATATGTGGAATCTAAAAAAATTAAAGTCACAGAAGCAGGAAGGAGAATGATGGTTGCTGAGGATGAGGGGTAGGGAAAACAGAGAGACATTGGTTAAAGGGTACAAACTCTCTGTTATAAAATGAGTAAATTCTGGAGATCTAATGTAAAGCATGGTGACTATAGTTAATAATACCATAATGTGTACTTGAAATTTTCTGAGAAGTAGATCTTAGGTGTTATCACAAAAAAAGTAACTATTTGAGGTGACAGATGTGTTAATTAGGTTGTTTGTGGTCATCTCATAATGTATAAGAGTACCTAAAGTCATCACGATATACACTTTAAATATATACAATTTTTAATTGTTAA
Organism: Eubalaena glacialis; assembly: GCF_028564815.1. NCBI lineage: Eukaryota > Metazoa > Chordata > Mammalia > Artiodactyla > Balaenidae > Eubalaena > Eubalaena glacialis. The sequence continues at coordinate 111,064,491 of NC_083724.1, forward strand.
TTATACCTCAATAGAGTTGGAAAAACATTTCCAGATGTCAGCTTTTTTTCTAAAGAAACAGGTAAAAATAAAAATAACAGTTGACAAATAAATGAGCTAAGATAAGCCAGGCAATAACCACAAGCAACAAAACAACAGTAATTTGGTCATAAAACTTACCTCCAAAAACGAGCATAATTTAAAACAAAAGTAATAAGTATAAATAAGAAGATTAATTGATTTTGACAAAATGCCCAACCAGCAACTGTGAAATAAACAATCATGGATCCTTACCAAATCAGAAGAAAACCTGATAGAAGTAATAGAAGAAATTGCTGCAATTACAATGGTGGAATCTTTGATAGATTAACATTTGAAGAATTAATAAGGACACAGACATTATAATAATTAATGTTTGTATACAACAGTATTTGTATGTGCAGTACACATTTCAAATAACCATCGAATATTTATAGAGGATTTCTTCTTCCACAGAAGATTCTACATGTGGTTTTTCACAATAGAACAAATGATGCAAATTCTAAGAGCAAGTAATTCTAATTCATCTTGGTGACTTCATTTCTAGGTGTGCAGCAATGGTGAATGTGTGACTACTGCAAAGGCCTACAATTCAACTGATTGCTCCTCTCAGTGCAATGAAAATTCTGTAAGGTTTGACTCCTTTTAAAATTAGTGTCTTACCAGTCATTTATTTACACAAGACTTCATTCCTGAGCCTATGTATAAGTGCAGGTGTGCACATGCACGTGTATGTATGTATGTATATATGTATGTATAGTGATTTTTAAATCAAATATGCATTTGGGATCCATTTTTTTCATGTATCATCAATAATATTGATCCAAAAGCCAAACCAAGTATAATACATAGATAATGCCAGTGTTGCAAGTATACGTCTTATCATTGGACTGGTAATCCAGAAACCCAGGAGCTTACGTATGAATGAAGTTTAAACCTGAAATTTAACATTGGATCTATCATAATTTCACTTACAGTTAAATTACACCAATATCAACATTAGCCTAAAGCTTTTGAGAAAAACAATAAAAGCAATTTTTTTCACTCATTTAACACTGTTCAATACTAGCAGTACCTAGCAGTTTGCATGTGTGGGTAACATCTTTCCTAAGCCTAATTAATCAGTAACACGTATATAGAGTTGTACGCTTTCAATTATTTTACATATATATTAAATTTTAAAAGCTTCATAACAACATCAAAAGATAAGTACTATTCCTATGCCCACTTTTAGACATGGCGAACCAGTCACACTGATGGTATGTGCAAGGAAAAGCTGAGAATTCGATACAGAAAGAGTGTGTGTTCTTAACCACTACACAATGCTCTTTGATGAACTAAACATTATGCCATCACTTTTTTCCCACGTTAATATTATCTCACTGTTACTAAGCCTAGTTAGAGTCTCCTCTTTGGCTATGACATGTCCAGCTCTAGCTGGGGCTGTTCATTTAATAAGATTTACGGCTTCTGGAAAAATAAGTCAAACTATCTGGCTCACCTGGTTTTGAATTTGTCAGGATCATTCTCTTGTTCCAAGACCATCTTCAAAGATAGCTGCTCCTTGTATTTTGTTTGCTTATTTTTCCCAACATTGATTTTGGTATGCAGTTTAGTTAATTAATCAATAAAAAGTTCATGAGTGTGTGGGTGTGTGTATTTTTGGGTGTGTGTGTGTGATGTAGAGCTGGCACTAAGCTAAATGAGCTGCAAAACACAACTTACGTCAGTCATTTGATGAATTATGATTTATGGCTCTTCCAGGTGGATGACGGTGAACTTGAGTGCCAGTGCGAGGCAGTGCAGGCATCTGAGGAATGGGAGGAAACCTTAAATGTTACCAGTGAGCATCCTAGATTAATATAATATCTTGCATATATCAAAAGCCTCACCAGTGAGAATGCTTTTTGCTTATATGCTAAGTCTACTACACATATGTTGTATTTCTGTATGGATTTGTATGGTCTTCTTGGTACTTTGGATATTTAAATACCCAAGTTTGAATTTACTAAAATTTCTTTTTAGAATGAACGTATCTCCTTCTAGTTAAATTTGGATGAGTTCTTCTAAGAACCCATAACACAGTAAGGTCTTTTCTATAGTCAATAACTGACAATCCAACTTTTCCTGCTGACTGTGATTCCCTTAAACACAATGGAATCTTGGGTGGAGTGCTAATTATTAATACAGATAATAATTTGTGCATTGTTTTGGCCTTTTACTTTATTTAAAAAAATAACCAGAGGAGGGAGAATTAAAGCCGTTTAAGGAAGGAAGAAGCAGAATGGTAACAGCTCAGTTAAATGTTCATATTCCATTGTCCTAAAGTTGATGTCCTGGCTGAAGTTCATGTGTTTTAATGTTACAGATATCTCCATCCTGGTGGTTGTTCTCATCCTGGTTATTACTGGTGTTGTGGTTGGCACAGTATTAATTCGTTACAAAAAATGTATTAAGTTGAAGCAAGTTCAAAGGTATGTCTGTATTCTCTGTGTGTTGAAGGGGCCCATGACTGAGATTATGTAAGCTTTATGGCCATAGAGATGGGAGAAAAGAATAAGCCTCTTACTGAAGACCAAGTAAGAGTAGTAATAAGTCAAGCTTTTACACACTTTGCTCTCATTGAAATGTTTATCCCAGTGACTCCCAAACTTTGCTGCACACTGGAATCAAAAGGGATTTAGGATTGACGGACACATACTACTATGTATAAAATAGATAACTAATGAGAACAGACTGTATAGCACAGGGAACTCCACTCAATGCTCTGTGGTGACCCAAATGGGAAGGAAATCCAAGGAAGAGGGGATATTTATATATGCCTGGTTGATTCACCTTGCTATACAGCAGAAACTAACACAATATTGTGAAGCAACTATACTCCAATTTTTTTAAAAAAAGGGATTTTAAAAAAATACTAAATTTGATTCCTCCATCAGATTTAATTGTTATAGAGTGTAACATGAGTATCAGTCTTTAAAAAATCTCCTAGATGATTTAATATTAACCACAGGCTTACCTCATATGTTAGCTGGTATCAACATTCAATTCCCTTCTTGGCAGCCCACCGAGAGAAACCCTAGGAGTGGAGAATAAAGGATACTTTGGTGATGAACAGCAGACAAGGACGGAGCCCACCTTACCTGATATTCACCCCCTACATGTAAGAAAATACCATTTGCACTAGTTAATCAATTTAAAAAGTAGTTGTATGTATGTCTGACGTGGAACTATCCCTAAGCTAAGTGAGGTGGGAAATGCAGAATAGTCTAACATGATTCCACACCAATAACCTTCAGTTGACAGGTGGGGAAGGAGAGGATGGCAGGACTCAAACATACCAAGACACTATTTCAGAGCAGAATATACTGGTTAAATAAAATACTAATTTGTGCATGACTGGAAAAATGTACAAGCATAAACCATATTCTAGGGTATAAAACAAGTCTTAATAAATTTAAAAGAATTGGGGTCCTACAAAATATGTTCTCAAAATAAAATTCTATTAGAAATCAGTATCAGAAAAATACTGGGAAAAATCTTTTTCTCGTAAAAACCTTAAAATGTACAAGACTAAATGATAGTGTTAAGAGATAAATATTCGGGGGTAAAAGTATAATCACATGCAAGGAGGAGGTCATTATTTTAAGTTGGGAAAGTGGCTAATTTGGGAGGAGGAAGTGGGTGACAGTAATGATAGGAAACTTGAAATGGCAAAGTTTTATTCCTTAATCAGTGCAGTGATTGCAAGGATATTTACCTTAAATGGTTCATTAAGCCATGAATCTGTTTTGTGTGTGTTTTTTATCTGTATTGTATTTTCCCAAGAAATGACTAAAAATGAATAAGGGCAACAATGCCAATTATTAGTGGGGATATAGAGAGTAAAAACTCTCATAAAAGCTAATGAAACTTTAAATGGTACAACCAATAGGTAAAATTCATACTATACCCTAAACCTGATCATACACATTCCCTGTAATCCAGCAATTCCTGTCATTATGAACACACCAAACAGAAATGTGTACATGTGTATATCGGAAAACATCAACAATACTGTTCCAACAGCATTATTTGCAAGAAGTGAAAATAATACGAATGTCCAATAACACTACAGAGAAGGAAAAATGAACAAACTACTGACATTTACAACATACTATTGTATGTGATATCTTACTATCACATACTCTTAGAAAACACACCAAACCCAAAAGCAAACTGTATGATTCAACTTATATAAATTCAAACTGACAAAACTACTCTATGGTATTAGAAGTCAGGGTAGTCATACCACAGGGAAGATTTTCAGAGGGAACGGTAAAGTTTTATGTTTTGATCGGGGTGGGGTTCGGTTACCCATAGGTGCTCATTTTTAAAAATTCACCCACCTCATACTTTGTTTGTACATTTCTTTGTGTATCTTTTACAGTAAAAGAAAAGTTTATTAAAATAACACCCATAGCAATATATGAAAACCTAATAAAAAAGCTGACAATCCTGTAAAAGTCCCTGCAAGCAGTGGCTTGTTCAGCACCTTTAACAACAGCTATGATTTCCAATGCATTTGACTCAGTAGGGGAAAAAAAAAAAAATATGAGTGCTGGTTAGGAAGCTACAAAAGCATTCCTTTTAAAAAAGTTAACCAGTGAAGAAAGAATTTGCGATAAGATTATACCGATAAAACTGCCCACTAGGACCTAAGTCTTGAAGGAAGTACGAACTGATCATTGTTAGATGCAAATGCCAATGAAAATATAATGGTGTTAGTATTTTTAAATCTGGATTTTTTTTTTTTTTTTTTTGGTTAGTGGTAATCTTGCTCCACGGCTCCAGAGATTTTGAATGCTTTGCCCCAACTCTCCATGTCCTGTAAGCCCTGTGCTTTTTACTGTACAATATTACAGAACAAGCTTCCACCCTACCCCCAGGAACACATATATGACATTATAGTAGAAAGGCTTTTACTGAACTTCTCTTACTTATGTCTGCATAGTTACCCTTTCTCTGGTAATATGATGGTTTATCATTTTTATCCATTCATACATTTTATTATGCCAGTGGTGACCCAAATAAACAAGTCTTCATTGTCCACACAAATGACAGGAAAATATCGTGTAATAATTTTTTAAGCTTACACTGAGATTTTCTGATATGAAAACACAGGATGCTAATATCATGTTTAAATAAGAAACTGAATGTAAATGCACTTGGCACCATGTTTGGTATATATTTAGCACTTAATATGTGTTAAATATCTACTATGCCTCATGCACTGTCTCAGTGACTTTCCTAATTACATTTTCTTTAAATTAATGTGCAAAACAGTTGCCCTCCCAGAGAAAGGATTCAGGTGAAGTTAGCCTGAGCATGTGATCAATGATAGATAGTCACCAGAGGTTCAAATAGAGCCTGGGGCATATTTGTATTGAATACAAAATCGTTAAGGGCTTTTTGGATTTTTAGTTAAATGGGGGAACTTAGAAGAAGAGCTTAATAAATATTTGTTAAATATATGAATGAATTTAATTAACCATATAGCATAATATATTATAAATGTAGATTGTATAGGACAGTTTGGGTCCTTGAATCTCTTGTTTAGGTTTTTTGTATTATTTGTCATAAAATTATATGAATAATAATGATTTAGCTGACTCCTGTTTGATACATTAGTTACCCATCAAAGGCCAGTTCTCAGCAAAATTGTGGTTTGTAAAAGGTCTGTGTTTGGTGTCCTTTCCCAGTTACATTAATGATATTTGGTTAGCTTTTCTGTCTGGTACCCAGTGCGTCTCCTAGGTCCTGTTTCCACTGAACCATGCTGCCTGGTTGTATTAATGTCCACTGGGGGTTAAAAGAAAGCACTTCAAAAAGGGTAACACATATATACGGAATCTAAAAAAAAAAAAAAGCTCATGAAGAACCTAGGGGTAAGACGGGAATAAAGACACAGACTTACTAGAGAATGGACTTGAGGATATGGGGAGGGGGAAGGGTAAGCTGGTACGAAGTGAGAGTGGCATGGACATATATACACTATCAAACGTAAAATAGATAGCTAGTGGGAAGCAGCCGCATAGCACAGGGAGATCAGCTTGGTGCTTTGTGACCACCTAGAGGGGTGGGATAGGGAGGGTGGGAGGGAGACGCAAGAGGGAGGAGATATGGGGATATATGTATATGTATAGCTGATTCACTTTGTTATAAAGCAGAAACTAACACACCACTGTAAAGCAATTATACTCCAATAAAGATGTTAAGAAAAAAAAAAAAAAAGGGTAACTTTGGCCAGGCACATCTGCATTACAATAGTAAGTTCTGGAAATCCTCAAAGACCTCCAAGGTCCAAAGGGATGTGCCTGGTTGTGGAATTTCAGGCATGCAGACCATTAGAGACTCTAAGATTTGGAAGTTAATAGACTGACCTTGAACTACTCATATCATAACATGTAAAGAAACTCCCACTCTTGTATGTATGCTTGATTTACAGATAAGTTATTAGACTCATCCATCACAAGAAAACAACCTAGTCAAGAATAGTGTCTCTGTGTGTTTCAATATTTGTACATTTACTAGGACTGTATTCTAGAGACGACTAGCAAATGTATTTTGTAGGCTTGGAAAATAGTCATATTTGTTTGAGCACTAACTGCAGGTTAAGAGTATCTCTCTTCATCAGCCAAGAACGGCAGAGTCCTTGGAGAGACTTCCAGCCAGTTTCTTGAGTCCGCACTGCATCACGCTGGTATGGTTGGTCCCCTGGCTCTTTTCTGTTGCTTGTGCTAGTCTGTGTCCTTTTCACTGATAATCTTGGTGCCACTTAACCACTCATTGGTTCCTTGAAAATTTCCAACAATATAACATGGCTCTCTGACTTGAGGCAGAAACAGGGACTTCCTACTTCTCAGCAGGGCTGGGATTAGGGTGATAAAGAGCACAGTGACCCTTGTAAGTACACAGTCAGATACCGTCATTATTTAAAATACTGACTGTGCTCATCATGAATTCTTGGGAATTAGTTCTGATTTTTTTTTTTAAACAACACATTAACGTATTATTTATTGTGATCACAGAGTTTGTTTGTACCCCTTAAATGTTGCTCCTGGGACAAATGCCTTGCTCACTTCGCCCTGGTCCCAGCCCTGGTTCTCAGGGGTCAAACCCAATGACAACTTCCAGAGAGGCCTTGATCAGCAGAGGGCTTTCCACTAACTGAGGAGATGTCTTCCCTGAATAAATATTGATGAGAAAGAAACAAATTAGCTAAATCAGCCCACACGTGCACGAGAGACACGGAGCCAAAAAAGAGATATTACCAGGTTTCTAAGAGCACCTGAACCACTGGAATCTTTATCTACACCTGTATCCTCAAGGTCACACAGAACACTTCTTATTCAGAACTGGGCGCCGAAATCACCAAGATTCTCAACTACATCTTTGTAAACTCAGCAATTCTCATTACGCATTGTTTAATGGCTAGAAGGATGTGATTAAGGTAGTGTTCAGTCCGTGGCTCCACAGAATCTGCCGGTCACACAAAAGGGTCTCAGAACGTGCTGTACAGTCAGGGTGGCACGGAATGAGCATATCTCCCCATGCCCTGCTGCACCAGCGCAGTCCCTTTTTATAAATTAGTTTTACTGGGATTTCAACTGAGATTTTTTTTGAATGAAAGCTCTAGTACTTGAAAAATGTTTGGCAATCTTCTTACCAAATATATTGTTGGAGAGAGTTACAACCAGGATAACAAGGAAACATGGTTTCTGATAAAACTTCACTTATCCTGAACTATCATTGCCTCACCCCAGCCCCATCTCCTCCATTCCCTAGCGATTTACAGTCTTAGATTTTCCATGGATCAAAAAGAGGTGGTCTGTGTGTATATGTGCTCATGTGTATGTGTGCCTGTGTGTGAAATCTGGTTTGGTTCCTGACACAACAAAATGTGTTTATTATAGAAACCTGCAAATAAAGAGCCAAGAGGAATCACAGATCCCAATCCAAGTGCCAAAGTGGTAGGTTCCTGTGACAGATGGTTCCCTCCTTTTTAAATTTTTCAAATGCTAGCCTCCTTTTCTGTTCTTTGTCTACTCATTGATTGGAGAGATCCTCTGTTCTTATCAAAAGATTAGGAGGGTTGAAATTGTTTCCCTTGATATGCTTAAATTTCTAACTGATAATTCCGCAGTGCATGTTTTAGTCCAAGAGTTTTCAACCTGACTCAAGGAGCAAGCTAGAATTCAACAGTGTCAGAGTCTGAATACATTTTGGAAATAACAACAAATACAAAATTTCTTTCTCAAACTTTTCTTGGCTAGAGTATACATACCCATGGGTTCTCATGAGGTATTTTAAAGGACACAACAGTACTGGTAATCATAGAAAAGGTATCCTTTCTAATGGAACAGTTTTGTTCATGATTACTTTGCCAAAGTTTTCACTTACAAATCAATAACTGACTATGCCCGAGGGATGATTTCACTTTTGAATGATTATGTCTAATGTCAGAAAATTTATCAAAAAATTGTGATTTTTGCCAAAGGGAGACAAAATGAGCATTGTTCGGCTACATTTCAGAGTTTTTGTTTTCATTCCTTCATTCATCTGTTCAGTGACTTTTGTTGAGTCCCTACAATGTACTGGGTTAATGTGAAGCTTTCCCCCAGAAAGCATTCTTACTAGAAATACTGCCCAATATACTTTCCCTGTTGGGATGGAGAAGGAAAGACTTTTCTAATGGCCCTTCTACTCCACAAGGATGAACCTGTCTCATACTGGGGAGTAGAAAGAGATGCTCCTTAGTGCAAGCAAACTGGCTTCTTGTATTGAAAAATAAAGTGATTTTCTTTCTTTTGTGATAGGCTTATCGATTTTATAATAACTGCTTAATTAGCCATGGCTAAGGCGATCTGGGAAAATGTGAATAAATGAAGTACAACAGAATCCAGAAAGGTTACTGTAATTAGTAGCTATAAATGAAATATAACATGCTTATAGATTTTGCAGAAAACAATTTACTTTTCACCATCTCTTTTTATTTAGAGCTTGAAATTGGATATCCAAAATGGCTGTGCAAGGCTAGGCTGAGGATTCTGGATGTGAGATCTTCTTAACCTTCCCTAGATGTTTGCTACACATATTTCTGGTAGTTTTTCAAATGCTTTTTATCCAGACAGAAAACGGTGAAGAGAAACAACATCTTCTGTAATATTTACCTGTAGAATGGCATAGACATATGCTACCAAAAAAATCTACCATTTTTCAAATGCTCCTTAGCTTAATACAAAAATAGTCTTCTTGCTCTAGTATTTTCTTACAAAATATTAATCTAATTACTTAAAAAAAAGAGAGTCAAAACTTAGAGGATAGTAAATTACAATGCTGAGTCTAAGAAGTAAAACATCTCTTATAACAGGTTATTTCTTTGGGAACATAAAAGTACTTATCTTAATTTGAACCTGACATAATTACCACTAATTATGGTTTAAATAAACTTCTCTCCTGCAGAGATGCCAAGGAAATCGGTGCAGAAAACATCAGATTCCACTAGTTAATTAAAAGGTAGACAGTTGTCCCACTCAGTCCTAACAGTGAAAGAGGGAAAAGAATAGTCACTTTAACTACAAAAATCCTTCTTAAACTTGTGGTGGCAGCCAAAGAGGACATGAAATGCTCCTGGTAATTCTAAATGCCTAGAAGTTAATTCAAAATTCCTTATTTTCTAGAATTCCTTAAGAACTTGACAGAAATGTCAGAGCATTACAAAAATTTCAGAAAATTGACTCCACCAGAGAAGAAAGACAATTCCCACAAAGGGCTTTTGAGATCCTTACAATATACAGTTTGAGCACTTCCTGTGCAATTTCTGCACTGTTTCCTTCCCTTCCGTCGGTTGATGGTGATGCGCGGGATTGTCCTGGGAATGATTTCAGCTCCTTCTTATACGGGGGCTCCTCAAAGTGTTGTCATGTGTTCTCTACTTTCTTTTTTGTTAACTGCTAAAGCTATCTGCAATTATTCTTTCACTTACTGAAATAAAGTTTTCAAGGGCTAACTGCAAATTTTCTGATTCAATGAAATAAAGGCTGCAAATCAAAGAAGAAAGTTGGTGGTTCTTGGTGAATTTCTGTGGCTCTGCTGACTGGTAGATGGGAAGAGTGAGTGAAATCAGCAAAGGACAGCAGTGACTCAGCACTTTGTACCCAGTGTGCTTTCAATAAGCATCTGTTTTTCTAATCAAAGCTATTCCTTTAACAAACAAAACTGGCACCTTGGATGGGCAATGCATTCATGCACCAAGGGCATTTACCAGCCTGTGGTAATGAAATAAGGTTTCACAGTATATATCGATAGGTGTTATAGATTTAATTTGTTCCATTTTTCAGAGTGACATGAGCCTGGTCTTAGTAGGAGATACAGAGTCTGCCTCTGTGCTCTGGCCTCCACAGAAGTGCCTGTCTCCTGTGTATCCTCCACAGGATAAGTTGGACACTTAAAAGAGATGATGAATACTTACCTGATTAAAATAAATCTTTATCTGTAAAAAAAAAAAAAAAAAAAAAGAAAGAAACAATACCAATAAAGGCATGCTTAATGCAAAATATACTAATTGAAATATTTTATGTAAATTTTTGAGAGAAGAGAAATTCCATATCATATACACTAGCCTCATTAAAGCAAACAATAATCCTCATGTCCAAGACAAATATCATATGATATTGCTTATATGTGGAATCTAAAAAAAAAAATGGTATAAATGAACTTATTTACAAAACAAATAGTCACAGATGTAGAAAACAAACTTATGGTTGGGAGGGGAAGCGGGGGGGGGGAAGCAGGGGGCAGGGGGAGGGTTAAATTGGGAGACTGGGATTGAGATATACACACGACTATATATAAAATAGATAACTAATAAGTACCTATTGTATAGCACAGGGAACTCTACTCAATACTCTGTAATGACCTATATGGGAAAAGAATCTAAAGAAGAGTGGATATATGTATATGTATAACTGATTCACTTTGCTGTACACCTGAAACTAACAAAACACTGAAAATCAACTATAAACGATTTTTTTAAAAAGACAAAATGAAGGGATGTCCACATATCCATATTTGTCTGAACAATACGTGTTGATGAACAGTATACATTTGGTGATATTCCCCCTTTAAAAGAATCATTTTCTTGATTTGTTGTTTTTTTTTTTATTGTTCCCATATCTCTTTCAGAAAACTCCCCTCATGGTGTCCTTTCCGAGGACGCCACTCATGTCCTCTGTCTTGGGCTCCACATTCAGCTAACTACCAATTTCTAGTGATTTTTTTTTTTTTCAAATTTCTTCTCTCCAATTATAAATATGCCTGGAATTCCCTAAATCCTCCTGCTTCATTGCTTCCTGCCTAGATAATCACTCTAGTCTTCTAATCTGCTTCCCTGTTTTTCAAATAACCCCAGGGGCCTTCTGACAATCAAGCCTCTTTTTAATTTCAGTTGGTATTCATCATGCTTGCCCATACTACTCAACCTGGGCCTTAGAGACTTTACCTACAGTCCTTTCAAATGCTGCCTCTCTCTGCTCTATTTCTTAGGGATCTTCTTCTTCCAATATTGTCTACAGATTAGGAAGCATTTTCACAGCCATCCCCTACTAGTGGGCCCCTTGTAGGCCCAGTTCTGTCCCTGCTTATGGAGCCAGTTATGATTTCATAGCCTTGATATTTCTAGCTCTTGTCACCTCCCAGGGTTTGAATCCTTTCCCTTGAACCCACAAGCACTGACAGAACTCCTGGTGGGAATGGACGCACCTTCTAGACCTACTCCTGGTGGGAATGGACATACCTGCTAGGCCCGTTCCTGGTGGGAATGGACACAACTGCTAGACCTACTGTCCGAGCACCTCTGCCTCCCACCTCAGCCCCGTGAGTGCCTTGCTGCCCTGCCACAAATAAATAACCCTTCCTGATGCTAGTACTTGCCTCAACTTAGACAGAGCTTGCTACGGGTCTGGGATGTTGTGTCTTGGGATGCTGGGCTATGCTTACAGCCGGGTCACGTGCCCTCTGCCCTGGACAGAGGCAGATTTATTGGCAAGCTCATGAAGCTGGGGCTTCAGGGCCCATCACATGCACTGCCTCTTCCAAGACCTTTTATCTAACTTTGCATTTACATTTTTTAAGGACATTCAGTGGGCTGGTTTGGGTTGGGGAGCAGGAACTCAAACGATTGATCAGCAAAAGTGCCGATAGAAAATAAATAGGACAAAGACGCATCTTAGTTAGGCTGAGGTTTAGTCATAGGGAGGGCGAGAGTGGACCGACCTGAAATGGGAAGAGGCGGGTATGGGCATGAGAGAAGCATGGCAGGTTTGACAAGCCCCCCACACCATCCCACCCCGAGCTGGGGGGTGAGTACCCGAGAGACCGCCACAGAGGAAAATCCAAGGCATAAGTGAAACCCAGCTGAACTTTGACTATGCTCCCCAGCCCAGGCACAGATCAAGGGCAGAGGGCCAAAGGTATATCGGCTCCCATAATTTGAGCAAAACTGCTGCCAAACCTCTGACCAGTGAGTGATACAGAACCAGGGAAACCCATAGAAATCAGTAAAATATAAAAAGAAGTCAAACTGAGCAGAGACATTAGTGGCTGTACATTGCAGGGGGTGGAGGGCAGGTGAGGGATAGATTCTGCAGTTTAACTTCCCACAAATCACTTTAAAAAATTCTCCAAAAAAATAAATCAGAATCCGTATTTGTTATATATTGTCTAAATGCTACAGTGCCAAGGAATCTCAAGTATATTTTTACATCATTTCTACCAGGAATGCAGTGATGGTGACCCAAACGAAAACAAAACAAAACCAGCATTCCCAATAGCATCCATTACAGTCCTGCCTCGGTATCTGTGGAAGATTGGCTCCAGGACCCCCCAAACAAAACTCCTCCCAAGCTCAAGTCTCTTACATAAAACGGCAAAGTATTTGCATATAACCTAAGCATATCCTCCCAGTATACTTTAAGTCATTTCTAGATTACTTATAATACCTATACAATGAAAATAGTAGCTTTGTAAACAGTTGTAAATAAAATGTAAATGCTATGTAAATAGTGGCTGGGATGTGGCAAGTTCAAGTTTTGCTTTTTGGAACGTTCTGAATTTTTTAACAACTATTTTTTCATCCTCAGTTGGTTGAATCCCTGCATGCAGAACTCATGATTACAGAGGGATGACTGTATTCTCAAATATCAACCAGCTCCATATACCCAATTTGCCTTTTTCTCATAGCATCTGTACTGACACGAGATTGTGGAATTTAAAAAAAAACACACTTTTTAGCACACACATGTGCTAAAACTGGGAAATATATTCTAAAGAAAGCTAATAACCTTATAAACGTGCACATATGTGGCAGGTCTGTCTGTACCCGACAACCAATCAATGAAGTTCCTAGAATGGTCACTAGGTGGCGACATAGGAAACTAAATCTCCTGTGAGTGGGCAGCTTGCTGGACGATTTCATCCCTTTGTCAGACAACACCAGGCCGTCAAAATCATGACTTTAAATACATTTACTAAGAAATGTGTTAAAGTCTTGTTCTTGATTATTAAGGAGGTAACTCTGTGAATTTAGCCAGACACAACTTCCTGTCTGCCAGGGTCGTGGGTTGAGGTAGAAAAATAGGGATCATATCACTGAACGAAAGAGGAGCTGAGCTGGCAGCCTGAAAGCCATGATTGGAGATTTTAAATTGGAAAGACAAGTACTATTTACTCTCAGTTCTGCAATCCAGTCTTCTTGAAGCTGACCTGTCAATAGTCCCAAATAACCCAGTCTCCTGAAGACTCCTATGAGATTTTGCTTTTGTTTTTAAATTTTGTATTATCTGTGTACTTATTTTTTAGAAGGCCAGCAGATTAGCCACTTCTGCCGTGGAAACTTGAAGAGCTCCCCCTTTTCCAGGGACACCTAATGGATAGAAAATGTCAGGAAAACCACAGCCTGTGTGACTTACATGACTTTTTGGTGGGCCCTTGATGACAACTGATCATCCCCAAAGACTGAGAAATATTGATTAGACTCCTGAGCTTATTGGAAGCTTCCTGATCACTTTCTAACTGAAGGTCAGGCTTTTAAGAAACTCAAAAGCCATTCTGTAAGGAAGTGGCTGCCTCGTGGCCTTGACAGAATCCATTAACATCTTTCTCCAGGAAAAGCGGTAACCGTGAGCTATACGTAATGGATATTGATTGCTAAGGAAAGAAGATACATATAACTTTAAACCTCAGCGGTCTCCAGGAATGAAAGACATAGAAAAAGATGTCTTCAGCGTCACCCGAGTGCTAGCTCAGAAGAAATTATGCCAGAGCTGTCTTAGAGAATCTTAGATAACTGAATGTAAAAGCCAGTGTTCTTGCCATGGATACCAGCAATTTGCTACAAGGAGAGCAAATACAGCATTTACTGAGTGCACACTATTTGTTAAGCATTATTCTAAGCACTTCATGTGTATAATTTCATTTTAAAATTAAAACAGTTCTGAGCGAACTAATATTATTATTCTCATTTTACAGTTTGAGAAAATCAAGGTCAAAAGTCAAATAATCCACCGAAAGAGAGATATAGCTGATTAAATTACATAGTCAGGGCATCAACCCAGGAACTCTAACTCCAAAGAGTATGCTTTCAATCACTCCCACGCTGCTGCTGTAAATATAATTTTGATAGGGAAAAAGCAGAGGCCTCCTCCAAATTCAGACTCCTGGAAAGGAAATTAATATATCTCACACCCATTCTCATTTTCCATCCACCAAACTTCCCAACCTTTGCAGCCACAGGATCAGTGATTCATGGGTTAACACAGCAAGGAAAGAAAAGGGAAGCCAGGCAGCAGTGACCTCCCGATTTAGCCGATTTACCCTAGTTGAGAAGCTGTTGTCCACAGGGAGCTGTGTTTGGGGATACAGCTGAGGCTTTAATACCTTTTACCGTTCTCCTGGCCACTCCCTAGGGGGTGCTTGTGATCCTGGAATCTTTTCTGTGTTTTACAACTACTTCAGGTTCCGGACGATGCTTTCTCAACAGAACGGGACTCTCCCTGGGTGATGTTTTAGTTCAGTTTAGCATGCCTGGGAAACTGTCTGATGCTGCCTCCACCATCTGTGTTCAGGGAAGGAAAACCAGCAGAATTATTGACACTTAGCAGCTGATGGGCCAGGGGGTGGCAGGCATCAATAAAGAGGCAGAACCCTCTGATGAAGCCTTCTTCCTTGATTTAATAAAAAAAAAAAATGCCCCAGATGGTCACCTTTCACAGGTAAGGAAAGAGAGGGTATCTGTACTGCACCCTTTCAGACTCCAGGCACCTGCTAGACCTTTACACACTTCTCCTGGGTTGTCCACTGCAAAGTTCTGTGACAACTATTATTTTATAGACAAGGAAACTAACGATAAGTGGTCCCCAGACATACAGCTGTAATGGGCCTCAGACTAAAACCATGATCTGAACTGTTACCCATTCCAGTTTTGAGGCTGGAGTGGGTAACAGTCAGGCACCAATGTGACAACAACATAACAGGTCGCCGGTGAATGACCTAAGAGTTTATTCCTGGGGCGACTTTGATCTAGAAAGGGGTTGCCCGATAAAGTGAAGTGGGTGGGCCTGGGTTTTGGCCATAAAGCAACAGATATCAATTTCATTTTTCATATCTTCTCCAGGTTCTTCGAAGTAATGATCAGAGGGAAGAAAATATTCAAATGTCTGTCGTCATTCCAACAGGACTCAATAAAAGGACTCACTGGATAGAAAAACATGAATGATTTTAGGCAAATCCTCCAGCATTTAAAAATCATTCTCATCCCATATTTAAACTTTTCCATTCCCTCACTTTATCAGGATCAGCCTCTTGATATAAAAGTTTATGATGATGACCCAGGAAAGGTGACATTGTTTTAAAAAAAAGAAGAAATCTGAGGTCCTGATTCTGGAACATGCTTCTTCAGGTCCACCCGGCAACGTAGCTGGAGATTAGTTTGATCTCGGAAATGTGTGTGATGCTCTCTCTGAAGAGGGACTTAGATTAAGATATCATTATCTACTGCAGTCTTTAGGCTGCCGAGGAAAGGAAAAGAAATGATCTTCTGAGATTGGTTCAAGATGGTGGAGAAGAAGGACGTGCTCTCACTTCCTCTTGCGAGAGCACTGGAATCACAGCTAACTGCTGAACAGTCATCGACAGGAAGACAGTGGAACTCACCAGAAAAGATACCCCACATCCAAAGACAAAGGAGAAGCCACAATGAGACAGTAGGAGGGGCGCAATCACAATAAAATCAAAGCCCATAACCACAGGGTGGGTGACTCACAAACTGGAGAACACTTATACTGTAGAAGTCCACCCACTGGAGTGAAGGTTCTGAGCCCCACGTCAGGCTTCCCAGCCTGGGGGTCCAGCAACTGGAGGAGGAATTCCTAGAGAATTAGACTTTGAAGGCTAGTAGGATTTGATTGCAGGACTTTGACAGGACTGAGGGAAACAGAGACTCCACTCTTGGAGGGCACACACAAAGTAGTGTGTGCATCGGGTCCAGGGGAAGGAGCAGTGACCCCATAGGACACTGACCTAAACCTACCTGCTAGAGTTGGAGGGTTTCCTGCAGAGGCAGGGGGTGGCTGTGTCTCAGCATGGGGACAAGGACACTGGCAGCAGAAGTTCTGGGAAGTACTCCTTGGCATGAGCCCTCCCAGAGTCTACCATTAGCCCCACCAAAGATCCTGCGGAGGCTCCAGTGTTGGGTCACCTCAGGCCAAACAACCAACAGGGAGGGAACCCAGCCCCACCCATCAGCAGACAAGTGGATTACAGTTTTACTGAGCTCTGCCCACCAGAGCAAAACCCAGCTCTACCCACCACCAGTCCCTCCCATCAGGAAACTTGCACAAGCCTCTTAGATAGCCTCATCCACCAGAGGGCAGACAGCAAAAGCAAGAAGAACTATAATCCTGCAGCCTGTGGAACAAAAACCACATTCACAGAAAGATAGACAAGATGAAAGGGCAGAGGGCTATGTACCAGATGAAGGAACAAGATAAAACCCCAGAAAAACAACTAAATGAAGTAGAGATAGGCAACCTTCCAGAAAAAGAATTCAGAATAATGATAGTCAAGATGATCCAGGACCTCAGAAAAGGAATGGAGGCAAAGATCGAGAAGATGCAAGAAATGTTTAACAAAGACCTAGAAGAATTAAAGAACAAACAAACAGAGAGGAACAATACAGTAACAAATGAAAAATACACTAGAGGGAATCAATAGCAGAATAACTGAGGCAGAAGAACGGATAAGTGACCTGGAAGACAGAATGGCGGAGTTCAATGCTGTGGAACAGAATAAAGAAAAAAGAATGAAAAGAAATGAAGACAGCCTAAAAGACTTCTGGGACAACATTAAATGCAACAAAATTTGCATTATAGGGGTCCCAGAAGAAGAAGAGAAAGAGAAAGGACCCAAGAAAATATCTGAAGAGATTATAGTCAAAAAATTCCCTAACATGGTAAAGGAGATAGCCACACAAGTCCAGGAAGCACAGAGAGTCCAATACAGGATAAACCCAAGGAGAAACACACCGAGACACATAGTAATCAAATTGGCAAAAATTAAAGACAAAGAAAAATTACTGAAAGCAGCAAGGGAAAAATGACAAATAACATACAAGGGAACTCCCATAAGGTTAACAGCTGATTTCTCAGCAGAAACTCTACAAGCCAGAAGGGAGTGGCATGATATACTTAAAGTGATGAAAGGGAAGAACCTACAACCAAGATTACTCTACCCGGCAAGGATCTCATTCAGATTTGATGGAGAAATCAAAAGCTTTACAGACAAGCAAAAGCTAAGAGAATTCAGCACCACCAAACCAGCTCTACAACAAATGCTAAAGGAACTTCTCTAAGTGGGAAACACAAGAGAAGAAAAGTACCTACGAAAACAAACCCAAAACAATTAAGAAAATGGAACATACATATCGATAATTACCTTAAAGGTGAAAGGATTAAATGCTCCAACAAAAGACACAGGCTAGATAAATGGATACAAAAACAAAACCCATATATATGCTGTCTACAAGAGACCCACTTCAGACCTAGGGACACATACAGACTGAAAGTGAGGGGATGGAAAAAGATATTCCATGCAAATGGAAATCAAAAGAAAGCTGGAGTAGCTATACTCATATCAGATAAAATAGACTTTAAAATAAAGAATGTTACAAGAGACAAGGAAGGACAGACACTACATAATGATCAAGGGATCAATCCAAGAAGAAGATAGAGCAATTATAAATATATATGCACCCAACATAGGAGCACCTCAATACATAAGGCAACTGCTAACAGCTATAAAAGAGGAAATCGACAGTAACACAATAATAGTGGGGGACATTAACACCTCACTTACACCAATGGACAGCTCATCCAACAGAAAATTACTAAGGAAACACAAGCTTTAAATGACACAATAGACCACGTAGATTTAATTGATATTTATAGGACATTCCATCCAAAAACAGCAGATTATACTTTCTTCTCAAGTGTGCACGAAACATTCTCCAAGATAGATCACATCTTGGATCACAAATCTAGCCTCAGTAAATTTAAGAAAATTGAAATCATATCAAGCACCTTTTCTGACCACAACGCTATGTGATTAGAAATGAATTACAGGGGGAAAAACGTAAAAAACACAAACACATGGAGGCTAAACAATACGTTACTAAATAACCAAGAGATCACTGAAGAAATCGAAGAGGAAATCAAAAATACCTAGAGACAAATGACAATGAAACACAACAATCCAAAATCTATGGGATGCAGCAAAAGCAGTTCTAAGAGGGAAGTTTATAGCAATACAAGCCTACCTCAAGAAACAAGAAAAATCTCAAACAAACAATCTAACCTTACACCTAAAGGAACTAGAGAAAGAAGAACAAACAAAACCCAGAGTTAGCAGAAGGAAAGAAATCATACTGATCAGAGCAGAAATAAATGAAATAGAAATAAAGAAAACAATAGCAAAGATCAATAAAACTAAAAGCTGGTTCTTTGAGAAGATAAAATTGATAAACCGTTAGCCAGACTCATCAAGAACAAGAAGCAGAGGACTCAAATCAACAAAATTAGAAATGAAAAAGAAGTTACAACAGACACTGCAGAAATACAAAGCATCCTAAAAGACTACTACAAGCAACTCTATGCCAATAAAATGGACAACCTGGAAGAAATGGACAAATTCTTAGAAAGCTATAGCCTTCTAAGACTGAACCAGGAAGAAATAGAAAATATGAACAGACCAATCACAAGTAATGAAATTGAAACTGTGATTTAAAATCTTCCAACAAACAAAAGTCCAGGACCAGATGGCTTCACGGGTGAATTCTATCAAACATTTAGAGAAGAGCTAACACCCATCCTTCTCAAACTCTTCCAAAAAATTGTAGAGGAAGGAACACTCCCAAACTCATTCTATGCGGCCACCATCACCCTGATACCAAAACCAGGCAAAGATACTATAAAAAAAGAAAATTACAGACCAATATCACTGATGAATATAGATGCAAAAATCCTCAACAAAATACTAACAAAGAGAATGCAACAACACATTAAAAGGATCATACTCCATGATCAAGTGGGATTTATCCCAGGGATGCAAGGATTCTTCAATATACGGAAATCAATCAATGTGATACACCATATTAACAAATTGAAGAATAAAAACCATATGATCATCTCAATAGGTGCAGAAAAAGCTTTTGACAAAGTTCAACACCCATTTATGATAAAAACTTTCCAGAAACTGGGCATAGATGGAACCTACCTCAACATAATAAAGGCCATATACAACAAACCCACAGCAAACATCATTCTCAATGGTGAAAAACTGAAAGCATTTCCTCTAAGATCAGGAACAAGACAAGGATGTCCCCTCTCACACTATTATTCAACATGGTTTTGGAAGTCCTAGCCATAGCAATCAGAGAAGAAAAAGAAATAAAAGGAATACAAATTGGAAAAGAAGAAGTAAAACTGTCACTGTTTGCAGATGACATGGCACTATACATAGAGAATCCTAAAGATGCCACCAGAAAACTACTAGAACTAATCAATGAATTTGGTAATGTTGCAGGATACAAAATTAATGCACAGAAATCTCTTGCTTTCCTATACACTAGTTATGAAAAATCTGAAAGAGAAGTTAAGGAAACAGTCCCATTTACCACTGCAACAAAAAGAATAAAATACCTAGGAATAAACCTACCTAGGGAGACAAAAGACCTGTATGCAGAAAACTATGACACTGGTGAAAGAAATTAAAGATGATACAAACAGATGGAGAGATATACCATGTTCTTGGATTGGAAGAATCAATATTGTGAAAATGACTATACTACCCAAAGCAATCTACAGATTCAATGCAATCCCTATCAAATTACCAATGGCATTTTTTAGAGAACTAGAACAAAAAATCTTAAAATTTGTATGGAGACACAATAGATCCCGAATAGTCAAAGCTGTCTTGAGGGAAAAAAACAGAGCTGGAGGAATCAGACTCCCTGACTTCAGACTATACTATAAAGCTACAGTAATCAAGACAAATGGTACTGGCACAAAAACAGAAATATAGATCAATGGAACAGGATAGAAAGCCCAGAGATAAACCCACGTACCTATGGTCAACTAATCTATGACAAAGGAGGCAAAGATATACAATGGAGAAAAGACAGTCTCTTCAATAAGTGGTGCTGGGAAAACTGGACAGCTACATGTAAAAGAATGAAATTAGGACACTCCCTAACACCATACACAAAATAAATTCAAAATGGATTAGAGACCTAAATGTAAGACGGGACACTATAAAACTCAGAGGAAAACATAGGAAGAGCACTCTTTGACATAAATCACAGCAAGATTTTTTTCGATCCACCTCCTAGAGTAATGGAAACAAAAACAAAAATAAACAGATGGGACCTAATGAAACTTAAAAGCTTTTGCACAGCAAAGGAAA
Organism: Eubalaena glacialis; assembly: GCF_028564815.1. NCBI lineage: Eukaryota > Metazoa > Chordata > Mammalia > Artiodactyla > Balaenidae > Eubalaena > Eubalaena glacialis. The sequence goes on from NC_083724.1 coordinate 111,085,563, forward strand.
CTACAAACAAGATGAAAAGGCAACCCTCAGACTGGGAGAAAATATTTGCAAATGAATCAACGGACAAAGGATTAATATCCAAAATATATAAACAGCTCATGCAGCTCAATTTTAAAAAAACAAACAACCCAATCCAAAAATGGGCAGAAGACCTAAATAGACATTTCTCCAAAGAAGACATACAGATGGCCAAGAAGCACATGAAAAGCTGCTCAACATCACTCATTCTTAGAGAAATGCAAATCAAAACTACAATGAGATATCACCTCACACCAGTTTGAATGGGCATCATCAGAAAATCTACAAACAACAAATGCTGGAGAGGGTGTGGAGAAAAGGGTACCCTCTTGCACTGTTGGTGGGAATGTAAATTGATGCAGCCACTATGGAGAACAGTATGGAGGTTCCTTAGAAAGCTAAAAATAGAACTACCATATGGCCCAGCAATCCCACTATTGGGCATATACCCTGAGAAAACCATAACTCAAAAAGAGTCATGTACCCCAATGTTCACTGCAGTACTATTTACAATAGCCAGGACATGGAAGCAACCTAAGTGCCCATCGACAGATGAATGCATAAAGAAGATGTGGTACATATATACAATGGAATATTACTCAGTCAAAAAAAGGAACGAAATTGGGTCATTTGTAGAGACGTGGATGGATCTAGGGACTGTCATACAGAGTGAAGTAAGTCAGAAAGGGTAAAACAAATATCGTATATTAACGCATATATGTGGAACCTAAAAAAATGGTACAGATGAACCGGTTTGCAGGGCAGAAATTGAGACACAGATGTAGAGAACAAATGTATGGATACAAAGGGGGGAAAGTGGCAGGGGTGGTGGTGGTGGGGTGAATTGGGAGATTGGGATTGACATGTATCCACTAATATGTATAAAATGGATAACTAATAAGAACCTGCTGTATAAAAAGATCAATAAAATAAAATTTAAAAATTAAAAAAAAAAAAAAAAGAAATGGTCTTCCACGTAGCACACTGAGCACATTTGATGTCTCAGTACTGAGGCACTGCCAAGCATTTCAGAATAGAAATCAATTCATCCCATCTCATTAATGATGCTTAGGTGGTTTAACAGGTTTCTATGCTGAAAATCTCACCAGCTGAACCCTCTGCCACTCAACATCCCACCTTCAGAACTGAATTATCAGACACAAGGCCAATGTAATGTCATACTCCTGCCTGGGTTCACTTGGATCTTCAACTGAGAGAACACTCAGAAAGAAGAGTGAGAAATCTAAAAAAGAGTGGATATATATACATGTATAACTGACTCACTTTGTTGTACAGCAGAAATTAACAAAACATTGTAAAGCAACTATACTCCAATACAAATTAATTTTAAAAAAAGGAAAGACGAGTGATACAATGAACACAATTTCAGGATCACAGAACAGCCAAAATATGACCTTCTTCACTAGGAACTCCCCCACTCAGTGACACTTCTAAAAGCAAACAAGCAAAAACTAGAAACAGAGACTAATAATCCTTGTAAATTTCAGAGGGGGAAAAAATGGCATAAAAGTAACAAAATGAATCACAAATATGGATTGATAGCATTTAGGTTCTTCTTGTTTCATTATCCATTTACTTCATTATTCAACAAGGATTCATTGCACACTTGCTGTGTTGGAGGTATTGTTCTAGGGACATGAAGATATACAGGTGGATAAAGCTCTGCCCTAAGAAACCCAACTCTCACGGGAAAGCAAAACAGGCCTCTAAATGGATGGTCATAAAATAGTGTGATGAAAGGCACAAAGGAGGAAGGCAGTAGATGGGGTTGCCCAGGGGAAGGAAGAGGAGGTGTGTACTATTTGGCAGAGTGGAGAAGCCTTCAAAAATGCATGTGAGTTTCCAGATAGAACGTACCCACCTTAAAAGTTACAGTGTAATATAGCTGATTCACTTTGTTATACAGCAGAAATTAACACAACATTGTAAAGCAATTATACTCCAATAAAGATGTTAAAAAGGACTTCCCTGTTGATGCAGTGGTTAAGAATCCACCTGCCAATGCAGGGGACGCGGGTTCGAGCCCTGATCTAGGAAGATCCCACATGCCACAGACCAACGAAGCCCGTGCACCACAACTACTGAGCCTGCGCTCTAGAGCCCACGAGCCATGATGATTGAAGCCCGCGTGCTTAGAGCCCGTGCTCCGCAACAAGAGAAGCCACAGCAATGAGAAGGCCGCGTGCAGCAACGAAGACCCAATGCAGCCAAAAATAAATTAATGAATTAATTTTAAAAAAAGTTATAGTGTAGTGAAATGTCAAATCACCAGTTTTAAAGAGAAGAACTCAAACCCTCAGAGGCAAGTTATAGGTTATAAAGAGGGGAATCAAAATCAGGGATATCATTATATTTCTCAATACTGTATAGGAGGTTAGGAGAAAATAGATCAATGCCTTCAAATACTGAGGAAAAATGTTTTTCAAACCGGAAGTCTAAACTCAGCTAAACTTCATAATCAAGTATGAAGGTAGAATAAACATTTTCACCATGCAAGCTTTCAAAATTTTAGCTATTATTCACCTACTGGAAGTTGGTAGAGGAGGTGCTCCAAAATGTAAGAGAATAAAAGAATAAAGAAGACAAAAGATTTGAGGAACAGATGATTCAACATAGTAGAAAAGCAAAGGAAATTTCCCAGATGTGGGTGGAGGGAGGTCCCAGGATGACTGCTGTCCTAGGGAGACCCAGAAAGTCGCTGGTCAGATTGCAGAAAGGATAGAAAGCTCCAGAAGAGATGTCCCCAAGAGGAGATAAACAAAAACACAATAGTGGACCTGGCTGAGAACAAAGTGTCTTTACCATCCTGAGATGTGGTTTCCAGTTCTTCTGGAGCAGTGGTTCTCAGTGAGGGTGATTTTGTCCTTCCGGAGACATATGACAATGTCTGGAGACATTTTTGGTTGTTCCAACTAGATGGAGGTGTTACTGGCATCTAGTAGAATGAGACCAGTGATGCATCTAAATATCCTACAATGCACAAGACAGCCTCCTGCCCTTTACCATCCCATCCAAGAATTATCAGACCAAATTATCAATAGATCCAAGGTAAAAAAAAAACCCTGTCCTGGAGAATTTAATACAAAAAAATTTTAATGGGGCTATTTGAAATCCAAGGAAAAAAAGTACAAGGAAAGAAATGTAATCACATATACTGTGCTGTTCAACTATGAGCGATATTTAAAACAACTGTGCTATACCTATTTTGGAAAGATTAGGAAACAAGTGGTAAGAAGAAGGAGGTAAAAGAGTGGTGAGTCTTTATTGTTCTTAGATGGAAGATGGTAGAAAATTCCTAAAATTGACAAATGTACCAATGGAAACATAAGTGACTTATTTAGAAATATGGAGGTATCTGGTAGTGGAAATAACTTACAGTACTGGTTGTTTGGTGTAGAGTGAATGGGAAAGTATGGGGCAGAAGCTCCTGTCTTTCATCATAAATCTTGAATATTATTTGATATTTTAAACTATATGTATGTTTCATGAAAAAAATTACCTTTAATGGACATAAGGTCTCTGTTCATCCTGAGACCCAGTAATCTAATTCAGAAATTAGACTTCTGGTTCATGTAAATGAGTAAATAACTTAGACAATTTCGATGAAAATGTAATATTTTAATTTTCTGATTGAGACACCAAAAGATGCAATTTTTCTGATCTTCACAATAAATTTTCCTTTATATTTGAAGTTGATTTCCCCTAGTGGAGAATTCAGGCTGGGCAGACTAAAGGGAGTGTATGGAGGGGTTGATTCAGCAAGCACCAAGACGGTTCCATCAACATCCTGCCAGAGGGACAATGTAAAATTGTGATTAAGAGACATAATTGAGCCTGATCCAAAGAGACATGTGCAGAGTGGGTCCTTAAACTGCAATACAGGAAGCATCAAGAGCCCACATATTGAAAATCAACTGGAATTGGAGAGCTTGGCAATTTGGAGAGAATTGGCTGGAATGAGAAGACTAGGAGGTGTCCTGGAATAACTAGAGAGGTGGGAGCCGATGACCGCCACTAAGGTTTTGTAAATTCTCCATATACATCAGCATCTGTGAGTTCACCCAGTAAAGAGGATGGAGCAGAAAAGAATGTCAGACTATCTCATGAAAGGAAGACTCAAAAATTGAACAAATACACAAAAGGGTAAATTGTTCTCTTATTGTGAAATTCGATGCATGACGTCTGTAAACCACCCTAAATTAATGAAATAGATGAGATTACCAGTCTTCAGGTGATCAAGACAGAGCCCTGCTTTGCTGCAATACTGAAACAGCATCACTGGATGACAGTGTCACTAGAAATCTGATTGACTTGACAAAGCATCCTGCTTTTGACTAAGAAGTCTAGCATTGAGGGCTTGTTTCTTCTGGGTAATGGGTTTACTTACCTCTTTGCTTTAAGGGGCACTGCTAACATAGGCCTGTTATAATCAAGTCTTCAATAATACACAAGGATTTTTTTAAGTGATTTACTATTTTAATTAGATGTGGTGGTGATTAAACTATCTTGCATTACACTACAGTATTTAGAAGATAACAGTGCAGTTTTCTTCTTATTACTGAGAATAATTTTTATTAGCAGATTCAGAGGATGCACGCACGTATAAGTAGAGATGGTTTTTAAAAGAGGAATAGCTATGTCACAAGAAAAATATTAAAAATCCACTAAGCTAATGATGCTAATACTTGCATTCTTGTGGTTAAAATCCTTCTCTTTTTCATACCAAATTTTTCATCTATGCATATTGTTCAGTATATAATTTTTCTCTTAATTACAGGAGGTACAAAGTTGCTCCTTAAGACAGTTGCATTTGGGCAAGATATTAGAAATAGAAGAACTGCAAATTTTGTTTTAGTTAGTTTTTTATAAAGCCAACGATAACCAAGGAAATTTTGGTACTTCTAATGGCAACCACAGTAGGGTAGGAAGCTCAGGACATGGTCTGCAGTACACCTTGCTGCTGTGTGGGTTTGGGTTGGTTTGGGAGGTAAGGATGTATCTGATAGGAAACAAAAGATAATTTAAATCATCCTTGTTATCAAGTCACTTATATCAGCTTGGGAATAAAGGCTAATTTGTCAAGAAAAAAATCCCGTGTTAAGTGTCAAGCACTCACCTCAGATAGAAGAGGAACACAGTGTGAACTACCTCACGTGTGAACGTGTTATAGGTTTGAACCCCAAAGACCTTGCGAAAGACTGTCTTTCAGGCTCCAAACTTTGGCCATTGCAGGGAAGAGAAAGTAAAGGAGGCAAGGCGATGATTAAATTTCTCTTTATACGTTTGCATAATTTACTAGTTAAAAGCAAAGGAGATTACTTTTTGTAATTTAAAAAGAAATAATGTGTTTTTTAAGATAGATAAATGAGTCATGCCTGATTTCCCATCTCCATTCTCAGCATAGAAAATGGCTTGTCGATGTCCTAAACAGAGTCAGAACCAGAACAAATAATCTTCTGTAATAAGGGCATCGCATCCTCGGCCTCTGCTACCACAGAAGGTGGATTGTTAAGTGCATTTTCAGCCCCACTGCCCACCCCTCTCCTAAGTAAAAAGCCACTCAGAGTTCCCCATCTACCCTGTGTGCTACTGGGGGAGAAGCAGTTAGAATGAAGATGTTTGGTCATTCTTTACTTCAATGTGGCTTCTATACTGAATATTTAATATGAGAGAGAAATCCTAGTTTTAAAAAAACTTGGGAGGATACTACGTATACTTTAGATGTTTTACCATCTTTTTTTTTTAACATATTTTTTGGAGTATAATTGCTTTGCAATGGTGTTTTAGTTTCTGCTTTATAACAAAGTGAATCAGCTATACATATACATATATCCCCATATCTCCTACCATCTTTTTTTGACTCTCCTGAAACCCTAATCACACATTTTTCCAAAATGGCAAATTCTCTTCTTGCTACTCTTTTCATTGACATTCATCAATTACCCACATTTGAGTGCAGCATCTGTGATCTGCCTAGACCCTGTTGGCTACAATATCAAAATTCTGCTTAGTTTCATGCAGAGGTGGGGAGAATATTCACCCTTTTTCCTGGTTTGGTGCCACATGCAATTACATGAGCCCTAAAACAGGTCAGTTTCTATATAGTTAAGTCATGAAAATCTCATGAAACTCAGTTTCCTACGATCTTAGGAAACAGGCAAAAAGAAAAAAATTTAATAATTCTCTCCATCCTTCTCATTAGGCCCTGCTCCTATTCACAGCACCCCTTTCAGGCATAAAATATGGATACGAAGAGACATGGCTGATAGGGGCATGAGGAAGGAAGGCTTGGCCTAGAGGGAATAATTTATCTAAGCAAGTCATTCTGAGTTCCAATATAGAAGCATGCACGCTGAGGGGGTAGGGGAGGGTGTTAGCGGCAGAGGTACGAAATTCATAATTACAAAGGTTGGACTTATCAGGAAAGCTTTTATGGAGAAGATAAAACCAACTTGACCTTGATAGAGATGAAGGACTTGGGACTAGAGAGCTTGGAGTGCATTTCAGGGGTGGGTAACATTTATGTAAAGATAACAAGGTAGAACATTAAAAGACTGTGGGCAGCAGGTGCTGGGGAGTAAGGGGAGATGGGGTTGAACGGGTCAACAAAGCCACTCAATAGAAGAGCTTGAAAGCTAGTTAGAAATATTTAAATTAAGACTCCACAAAAAGGGTACAAAGGAACTTATCTACAAAACAGAAATAGAGTCACAGATGTAGAAAACAAACTTATGGCTATCAGTGGGTAAGGGGGGGAGGGATGAATTGGGAGACTGGGATTGACACATACACACTATGAGATATAAAATAGATAACTAAAAAGGACCTACTGTATAGCACAGGGCACTCTACGCAATACTCTGTAATTGCCTATAAGGGAAAGGAATCTAAAAAAGAGTGGATATATGTATAGGTATAACTGATTCACTTTGTATACACAGGAAACTACCACAGCACTGTAAATCAACTAGACTCCAATAAAAATTTTTTTAAAATAAGAAATATTTAAATTAGATGTAGTCAGCAATAGGAAAACATTAAAGGTGTAAGCTAAACATGACCAGATCACTGGGAGGAATTGTTTCAGCAATTTGGGTTAATTTAATAGGATTTTGGAGTTGTGAAGGTGCTCTCCTCCGAACCACCACGTTAGACTTTCAGGAAGATATGGGAACCAATAGAGCCAAGCCAATTCTTCTATAATGGCCCATTTGGAAATCCTGAAATCTTTAGTTAAGAGAGTTATGGCGCTTTGCTAAATCTCTGCAAGGAGGAGAGGTGACAGATAAATAGGTCTAGTACACAATTCCGAGTTTGGAAACTGCAAAGCTGTCAAAGTGTCCAGAAACTCACCCAAAAGTGATTGCCACACAGCAAAGTTTCCCTAATTTCCTTTTCTTAAAAAAATGAGTCAATAATTCTTTAGGTTTATGCTACATCTATTATGACACATTGTTTGATTTGCAGTCTAAAAGAAGCAATAGTGTAGAAATGGGCAAAGAGATGAAAATGACCAGAATTGGCTGCAAGCAAAGTCAATTTATCATGGATGGACTCCAGTAAGATTACAGGTCATAAAATGGTCTATGCTTTTTGATCATCTAAATGGCTGCACATGACTTTTTCTTTATAATCTCATAGAGAATGAGAAATACAAAATTAGTGGAGGGGAATAAAACTAACATGTTTCTGAACATTTAAGAAGGGTCGAGCTCTGTGCTATGTTCTTTGCATTTCCTCATTTACTATCAGTTTTATTAAGCCCAGGGGTGTTAAGTAGTTTTTGCAGGATCATACAGCACCAGGTTGTAAATTAGGATGCACCATCTTCAACAATCAATGACTTCCATGTGCTTCTCACCTGGTATAACTGAGCAGAAGTAGTTTGTTTGAATCTATATATGCTCAACCCAATAGATCTGATTTTTTTCTTCCAAGTATTTTCAACAGGTGTGCTGCAGAGCTAAGACCCTGCCTGCTTGCAATCACCCCTATATCTCTCTGATCTGAGTTAAGCCTCTAGTTAAAGAAGATCCACTCTCTATTCCTTTCCTGACACTTTCATTGGGTTTCCTTATTTTTTTTTGCTCCTTCATTTTGTGTTTGAAAAAAAAAGATTTGATGTCATTTATTCATTTATATTTTCATATATTTTAGCACCAGCTATATGCAAAACATTCACAAGAACTAAAAGAAAAATAAAACTTCAATCCTTATTCAAGGAGTTTTTACAAAGACTTAAGGAATGGACAATTGTGGCAAGAAATATTATTGATCCTCTAAAATTGTACATGTATATTGAGTAATGTATGTTGAAAGTGACCCTGGAAAACATATCATGTTGAATTGATAAATTGTATGTTGTGAAGGATCTGAATGCCAGGTTTCAGGAACTTGAAATTTAGGCACTGAAGAGTCATTTTATATTTTTGAGGAGAAAAGTCATTTTAGTATCCCTTAAAACTGTGTCATTTCCAAATACAACTGTGACATTATCAAGAATCCATGATGTATGTAGAATAAAAATATAGAATTTAGAAATGGAAGATGCTTTTAAAATTACTCCGTTCCACTCTCTCATTTGTCAAAGAAGATGTTCAAGCCAAGAGAGGTTTTTCTTTTCTTTTCTTTTCTTTTTCACTTTGTTGTAAAATCCTCAAGGTCTGGAATAACTTTATAAATGATACGGGTTAGAAAAATGTTGCTGCATCTACAGGTGACATTTCCCATTTGGAATAAGGTCGTTTGTGCTTTACTCTTCAGTGATTGAGCCCATGGCTTTGCCAACAGCCGGTGCTCCAGAGACGGCTGAAACTAAATTCCCATCCTGGAAATGATAGAGGTAGTTTTCTTTCCTGCTCTAAAAGTTTATAGCTCTTCTTTAGCAGCTGGCCTATTTGTTGAGCTATA